>NC_057701.1:1189844-1244844 GCF_014466175.1 Vespula pensylvanica | reverse complement strand
CTCCGATCTACAACGCGTTGTGTATATTAACGATATTAAACCTTTTACCATTTATCTATTTTTTCTTGCTACTAAAACCCGACAAACTTTTTAATAGTTAAAAATTGTCAGTATCGTTTAGACGAAATATTTATAAATAATTGAAGTGACAAACTCCGATCAGATAAGTTTAAAATCAACGAGCATGGATCATAGGTCACGTCATATCGATCGATCGATCGATCGAGCAATCGTTCAGTCAATCGATCAATTAATCGATCGATCGATCGATCGATCGATCGATAGCCGTGATACACTATTAGTTTAGAAGTTCCTTCAGATTCATCGAGAGCATCGATCCGTCAATATATTTCGACTCGGCCGCGCAGCCCGGATGAATGACCCGTGCGCGACATCGTGCCGTTGATTGCGCTTTTCCAACAAATCCAATTTAAATATTATCCTCCGATCGAAAAGCGACGGAGAGAAGGTCTCTGTGTGCGTGTCTCTCAATCCATCTGTGTGTCTACGTGTGTCTATGCGTGTGTATACGCGCGCACGTGTGTTCGTTGCACCACGCGTTGCCTTCTAAAAATAGAGAAAAATATTGAACAGAGAGAAAAAAAAGGAGATAGAGAAAGAGAGAAAAAGAAAGAAACTGAGAAAAATGAAGAACAAACAAAGCGTTACACAAACGATTTAGCGATATTTCTCGCTATCACGGCGTTAGAATTCGACGAGTTAATAATGCGCTACGAGCAATCGAATTCCGAGATTATTACCAACGAGACGATTATCGAAAATCGTTTCTATTGTTCTATTCGTTCCTATCTAAAATGTATCCAAAAATTTCCAAGATCGATTACGAACGTCACTATAAGAGATATCAATGTCGAATTAATAATATTTTTTATGTCTGCAAATATCTTTTGTATTCGGAACTCGTTTCATTCGTTAAGTCATTTCTAAATAATGCTAAACAAATTAAAAAGTGACAAGTTTTTCTATCTCGATTTTAGTAGAATGTGCATAATACGTATTCGCTTGAAATCCGACTGATCATTGTACGAGCGTGACTACTCAAACGTCTTGCTTCTTCCGACATAAGAGTTGTACTGTTTGTAAATCAATCTCATTAATATTAAAAGGATATTAACGAGTTAATTGTCGAATAAATAAAATGAAAATTCGTTTGTAATTAATATTTAACGAATATGATACATTATTTATACGTCGTTTATTATTTCCAGGAAACATTACACTGATATTAATACGATATTAAGGGAAAGGAAAATGGAAAGAAAAGAAAAGAAGAAGAAGAAAAAGAGCAGATAAAAAAAGGAGCAAAAAATCCGTGGGAACAAAAATTGGAGCATTGAAGCTGCCAACGGACCTACCAACGGCGTTAAAATCAATCGATAGAAAAAAAACAAAAAGAGAGAAGAAGAAAAAAGAAAGAAAGAAACGATCGCGAATATTGTTAATATATTTTAATCGATCGATTGTGTTTTAGACGAGCACACACGATTTCCTCGCGATCGTTAAATCGAGACTCCGCGCTATATGTCCCGAGAATTCAACGTATACCTAATTTA
The DNA here is from genome assembly GCF_014466175.1 of Vespula pensylvanica. Lineage (NCBI taxonomy): Eukaryota > Metazoa > Arthropoda > Insecta > Hymenoptera > Vespidae > Vespula > Vespula pensylvanica. Next base: position 1,243,270 of record NC_057701.1, on the reverse strand, counting down.
GTTTCGGCCACGGTTACGCGTGCGTATCTATATCCCATTTGTATTCTGTGTATTACGAAATGGAGAAGGACGCGAGGGGATATACGGTAGCACGGGAAATCGCGTTCCCATATCCGGCAATATCATATCCGTCAGACAACTCGACGTGTTTCTCTCGGGCACGAGCCAAATCTATGTTACGCGTGTCTTCCGCGTCATCGGAATCGTCCGTTTTTAGTTTTGTTTCTTTTTTATCCGCAAATCAATTCGATTTATTTTCTTCTTTTAATATCCATCCTTTTATTTCACTCTAAATTGTAAATTAAATTTTCTCTTCGTCTCTCTCTCTCTCTGTTCTTTTTTCTTTTTTTCTCTCTTTTCTTTTTAATATCTCAACAAACCTTATTATTCGTTGCACGACTTTATATCAATGATATTATCCCGAATTATCGGATATCGCGTTTACGTCGGAAAGGAAAAATGACTTTTCCGAAAAACGAGAAACAAAAATGGAAATAAAAATTAACGAAAGGAAAAAAAAGAAGAAATAGAAGAAACGATATCGTTGCACAGAGAAATAACGCAGCAGCAGCAGCAGCAGCGGCGGCGATAGGAGCAACAGCAGGCGAACTCATCGGGAGAGGCTAATTAGCTCGGCGATGCGCGGAAATTGTACGATGTCGATTAGGATCGAGAGAGAGAGAGAGAGAGAAAGAGAAGGATAGATAGATAGAGAGATTGTAATTAACGGCGATATCATTAAATATTCGAGGTGTAACGCGATATCAAAGTCGTTTAAATCGCTTTCGCGCAATCGAGGAAACTGAGGAGGATATCGTCATTAATTAACGAGTATTTAAACGATCGTTTGAAAAAACTATTTCCATATCATCCTCTGCGTTTATCAACTCTTTCCGTGTATCTTCCTGTTTACCTAACTAAACGTAACATTATTTTTTTTTTGTTCGAGAGGTCGCACAGTAGATGGTTAAGAAAACAGAAAAGGAAAGAAAATTGGCAGGGTATCTAATATCTTGTCGTAGTATCGATGAGAACGAGTTAGAAAGTGAAAACTTGACTTTCTTCTCATTTCGAATCGATTCGAAGTATAGTCGAAGACTATATAGAACGTATCTAATAATATTCTTTAAGCGTGTGTGCTTCTACGACGGACTACGTGACAGACAGGGATAGAGATAGGGATGAAGATAGACAGAGATAGGGACAGAGATAGAGAGAGAGAGAGAGAGAGAAAGAGAGAGAGAGAGAGAGAGGGAGGGAGAAAAAGAGAGAGAGAGAGAAAAAAAATCCTTGTGAAACGAGCGAAGGAAACTCGTGTTAGAGAGAACGTTCTCCGGCAATGGGGTGAATATGGGTACCTACGGGGTTTACGCAAGTATCGTCCGCCCTCGTCCAATCTCCTTTATGTCCTTCCAGTTTCTGCAACTGCCTCGCCTTGTCAATCGATATCCATACTCTCGTTGCTATCGAAAACGAAAAGGAGAGAGAGAGAGAGAGAGAGAGAGAGAGAGAGAGAGAGAGAGAGAGAGAGAGAGAGTTTCCTTCCTTCCTTCCTTCCTTCCTTCCTTCCTTCCTATCGTGAGTCTTTAAACTCGCGTTTCTTAAATTTTGTTCTTTCTTTTCCTTTCTTTCTCTCTTTTCTTGTTTCTTCTTTTTTTTCTTCTTTTTTTTTTTAGACAGCCAGATCGTTTTACTTTCCTTTTTTTAATCGTTCATATACACGAGTCAACATCAGTCTTTAGAGATATATATTATTTATGGTAATAATTATTGATAGTTATTGATATCGATTCGATCATCGAAGTTTCGTTTGCAATTTTCAGCGCTACTTTATCTCTCGTCAAAGTGTCGTTTAACGTAAATTGGTGTACGCGCATTACAACTGGTGGAAGCATGATTTAATCAAGAGAGAGAGAGAGAGAGAGAGAGAGAGAAGGAATGAGAGAGACCTTTTAGTGACAAATATTAATTTACAACAAAATCCGATGATTTCTTTTTTATTTTCTCTGTCTTTCGCTTCTCTCTCTACCTCTCTCTCTCTCTGTCTCTCTCTCTCTATCAACTCGCATTTCACAATTTTGATTGATTCCATGCACAACACCGTGCTTGATTTCCCCGGTTGATTGATTAATAACTAATTACGTCATCGATTATATATATCATGAATTGAAATGAATCGTTAAATATTTCATTTCCTTCTGACATCTACGCATCAAACACATGGACGTATACACCCTTTCATTATCCAACTACTAGAAAGACGTGGGGAAAATTGATGAAATAAAAAAACCATGAGAAAGAGAGAGAGAGAGAGATAGAGGGTTTCGTGTCTTCTCATTCATTAGGAAGGATTCTCTTGGTTGTAACGTCACACTATTCACGACGACTCTTCGTCCCTTAACATTTGCTGGTAGGATCGAAGGGTGAAGTATAACATTGGACTCCAACGAAAGTGAATTTTGCAAAAGGGGATGTAGGGGACAGAAAGGTGTCGGAGAATATAAATTATTAAGAGAAAGGAACCTTCTCATTATTAAATTAAAATCCTTTTGTAACATCCTGTAGATATATAAGAAACCTAGTAGTAGATCTATATTAGGTTGAGTGAAAATTTTCTAGGCTCGATCGAACGTTCCTAAATTATTTAAAAAACAAACCGATTACACCTGTTTTATCTGTTATATTAAAACGATATTTCTTTTTACGGATTAAACTAATTAGACAAGTAATGTTAAATATCAAGGATCTTTTGGATCACCCTCTATATATACACACACACACACATATATATATATAGGGTGCTTTCAGGGTGATTGTAGAGAAAAAGCTCGTAACGCTCGCAAAGCCTAAGTCGAAGAAATCGCTCGTCTTTCGAAGCATGACCTGAGTCCAACGTTCTTGGATTCGTCGAAGATCGTTCGATCCAGGTAAAAGTGCTACGTGTATGTGTACTATCTTCTCTCTCGTTCTCTAACTTTCTCACCCTCTCTCTCTCTCTCTCTCTCTCTCTCTCTCTCTCTCTCTCTTTATCTCGTATGCGTATATATATATATATATATATATATATATATATATATATATATACAGATATAGTTATATATCTGCACACCTCTTTCTCACTTACTCTTACACGAACTTAGCACTAAGCGAACAGCAACGGGGGATGGTGTATGAGCCAGATGCGCTCGTAAAACCATCGTCCCATAAAACTAGCTAGTTCGCCGGTTACCGAGACGCCCATCAACCATTCCTTACATGGTCTAATTCTCCAGAATACCGGGACTTGCTCCTGCCGCTAGTACTACCTCTCCCCTCACTACCACTACTACTACCACCACCACCACCACCACTACTATCGCTACCACTACTACCACCACCCACAATCCACCATCCACCTCTTAGCTCTCTTACTTCTCCACCATCTTCTCTAGCCATCTATACACTTACGAACTTATCCCCGTCGTCCCGACGATTTTATCTGACGTTTGCAAAAAAAGAAAAAAAAAAAAAGAAAAACAAACAAAAATAAAAAAGAAAAAAGGAAAGAAAAAAAGAAATCGGAATGACCTATACGTTCATTCGAATAGCTATTGTCGATTTCCTTTCTTTTTCTTTTTTTTCTTTTTTCTTTTTTTTTTCTTATTGATCTTTCCTTCAAAATAACCACTTAACTTTTCATTCGAAAGTTAAAAATATCATCCTTTTTTCCTATGATCGTCGTAATCGTGTTTTTGTAAAGAGTCGGCGATAATTAAAAGAAGAGGGAAAAGAGGAAAAAAGAAAGAAAGAAAAATTGCATCGCTAGGAATATATTTCCTTCTTTTATATTATTATTATTATTATTATTATTATTATTATTATTATTATTATTATTATTATTATTATCATACAAGTAGGTAACAATTTTTCTTTCCTCTTTCTACTCTCTCTTTTTTTTTTATACTTTTTGATCAAAGAAGAAGAAAAAAAGAAAAGTGCAATCGTAGAAGATCGTTTCGCTACCTCCGGCGAAATTTAACGTCGTCTCATCGGCAAACGCATTCGCATGAAATGTGGACTGGTCCTTTGGAACCCTCCAGAGAAAGAAAAAGGCAACGCTTATCCTATCTTTCATTCTCCTTTCTTTCCCATCAGTCCTCCCTCTTGCGAAGGGAACTTGAGGGTGAACACCAAGCGCTAACGTCTCTGCGGGACGATTCTGTCTTAGTCTGCCTCTTTCTTCCTTTTCTCCTACTTTTTCTCTCTCTCTCTCTCTCTCTCTTTCTCTTTCTCTCTTTCTCTCTTTTCCTTTCCTTGTGATATCAATGTCTCCTGGATCTTCACGGTCCTCCAAGAACAAAATCACTTCCACTTTCCTCATTCCAAATCCTCTTCGAACTCTTATCGAACAGAACACGCTATTTCGTGAAATACTTCAACGATATGTTTCTTCTCGTTATTAAACGAAAGATTTATAAACGATTTATATACTTGTGTATTTTATTAACGTATGTATATATATATATATATTTTTCTTTTTGGTTCGTTTCGATTCGATTCGAATGACGCGTCGTTTCTTCTCTAAAAAGAATTCTTTGTAGATTTTACTCATTAAAATCATACTCGTATGTATGTCCTTTTGCATTTTACAAACGGTCGGACTTTCGTATCCCTGTTAAAAACGGCTGATTCCTCTAATAAAAATGATCTATGCTTGTACTGATCTCGATGCTCGTATAAACTAATACCACGTATTTTCGCGCTCATGTATGATTCATTCTTTATCTCTTTTTTAGATTGCAAAGAAAAATAGAACCAACAAAATAAATCACAAATACAATTCGTCCTTAATAAATCGATCTAGAAAAAGAAGAACAAAGAAGAAAAAAAAAAAGAAAAGGAAATGATTAGAAAGCCGATCAAACTCGAACGCGAAAAATACATACGTGATAGGATTGAAAATAGAAAATAAATAAGAAAAGCAAAAAGAAAAAAGAAAAAGGAAAAGGAAGAACTAATTGTTAATATGAGCCGCGTGTGTGTATATGTAAAATAGATAGAAAGAGACAGAGAGACCAAGAGAGAGAGAGAGAGAGATAGTTATAGGAAAGGGTAGGGCTGCCGAATAAATCGGATGATAAGATTTGCATATTAGTAGCGTAACTGTCTCTTCAGGCAGAGTTTACCGCCCCTTTCGTGTTGTGCCCTAGCCGAGCTATTCGTTCGTATTCTCCCCCAACGAATTCCCAACCCACTCCCAATTTTGACCAGAGAGTTTTCCAACCCTTTTTCCAAGCGTCGAGAGGCTGAATCGACGGACTAGGAGAGGAGAAGGCTCTACGGTAATCCGGGACAAAAAGTCGCGTACCTTCGAGTTTACATTATCAAGCGAATCGATGCTTTCCATCTCTGTCTATTATCCCTTTCTCTTTCTTTCTCTCTCTCTCTCTCTCTCTCTCTCTCTCTCTCTCTCTCTCTCTCTCTTTCTCTCTCTCTGTCTTTTTCTACACCTTTCTCTCTTTCCAAATGCAAATCGACGAGAGAATTTTCACGCTGGGGATACCCTCCCAAGGGAGAGAAAGAAAATAAAATAAAATGAAATAAAAAAAAAAAAAAGAAAATAGGAAGATGAAGAAAAAAAAAAAGGAAAAAAGAAACAAGAAAACAAAAAAGAAAGTAAAATACAAAAAAAAGAGAGAGAGATTTAATTTAATCGCCGTATTATTGGATATAATCGAACCTTTCGGATTTCTGTAACAATATTTACATAATGACATTTATCAAGAACGTCAGCCCGTCACTTTAGATAATAACGTATTATTTCTCGTTCGTTTTATTTTTGCCTTGTCTTTTTTTCTATTTTTGTTTCTCTTCTTTTATCCCATTTTATCTTTCTTTTTTTGTTTTGCCTCTATCATTTAATCCGGTTTTAAGTTACAAATCGATATGTCGAAAATAATCGAAATGATTATCACATTTTCAGTCGGGAGATAAACTTTTGATAGACAAAATCACATTTATATCTTTTCGATCTCGATTTGGATAATGAAAAAGAGTTAACAAAAATAAAACATTTTCTTTTTTTTTTATTTCCCTTTCTCTCTCTCTCTCTCTAGAGTGACTATCGTGTTTCGAATTTAAGCTCTTCCAAAAATTATATACATACATACATATATATATATATATATATATATATATATATATATACATCGTTGAAAGTATCAACCCCTCAATCCTCACACGTTACTTATGTAAATTTTCGAAAAAGAAGAAGAAGAAGGAAAAAATGCGTCGTCCATTCTTAGCATGACTTCCCTTATACCCATCTCGGCCCTTCGACCCTTCGATAGAATAGAAAAAAGCAAAAGAGAGAAAGGCTTGCACTTTCATCGGTTGGTTCGGGGCTAAAAACTCGCTCTCGACACTCGAGTGTAAGTCGATGGATAAGTGAGAGAAAGGGGATGGATATCGCGATATCGAGAAACGTTATCGTCCACACCGATCCTGAAAGCAGCCTCTCACATTCACTTTTTTCGGGAGCATCGTTTACTATGGAAAAGGAAAAGAGAAAAGAAAGAAAAAAAAATGAAGGAAAGGAGAAAGAAAAAAAAATCACGCCATAGAATGCGTACACTTTTTGGTCGGATTTCTTTTCTTTTCTTTTCTTTTCTTTTTTTATTTCTTTTGTTACGACGTTTTTTCTCTCATCGACCCCATCAAATTTTCTCTTACGGTCTCTTACTTTTATTTTCAACGTTTAGTAATATCGTTTGGTAATGTTTGATTCCATAGAAAAGATGTAACAGAAAGAATAGAAAATAATATATTTCTATTATTTATTTAATATCAATATTTTTTCTTATTTTATTAATCGTCGAAATTATCAATGATATAACGTACGTTATATTTCTGCAAGATAATAGCATTAACAAAATAATGTAATAAATAAATAATCTATAAAGAATAGATATAGTGTTAGAATAAATGGATAGAGATAGAAACTCGAAACAATGTGAGAGAAATGTCACCTAAAAACAGGATGACGAACGATCTAGGATATAATACCGATCCCATTAAATATATTTAATACATACATACGTACATACATGGATAAAATTCTATCCATTAAGAGAGAACAACAATGGTTCAAATACTATATATATATATATATATATATATATATATATATAAATTCTTTGCTTCCCTTGGATGTTGAGGAAACCCTCGATGAGATAACAAAGTAATACATAAGTGAGAAGAGCACCATTAATCATTTCACACTGCTTCTTTGGTGTCATCGATTAGTTCAATGATCGTCGAAGAAAATTACCACGGGAAAAAAAATAAGAGAAAGAAAAAGAAAGAGTTGCGATTTAACCGATTGTTCGATCTTATCGACAGATAATTAGAGAGTTACCGAGACCATCAAATCGTGTTAACGATTAATTAAGATAAAGAGAGAGAGAGAGAGAGAGAGAGAGAGAGAGAGAGAGAGAGAGAAGGATCAGATTTACATTGTGTTGGTTAAAAGTTTATTTTCAAAATCAATTACTCTAACTCTTTTAGCTTTAAGCCAATTTTCTTCTTTTTTCTGACATTACGAATCTTTGGCCCAATCTGTATACATATATATATAGATGTATTTGTGTGTGTTTTTTGGTGCTAAATAGAGAAGGACAGGAACACAGAAACGACTCGCTCTGAGGTTCTATCTTTCTTCTCTTCTCTTCTCTTCTCTTCTCTTCTCTTCTTTTTCTTCTTCTATCTCGTCGAGACAGTAGCAGGCATCTAGTCATCCACCACTCGCTAATGGATATTGCTCTTACTCTTGCCCCAGCCACCAGCTGACTTTCGCAGGACGTCTACTCGCATTCCAGATAAATTAGAAGACCTCGGTTTCGCATCTCTTACCTCTTTCTCTCTCTCTCTCTCTTCTTTTCTCCATTCCCATATTCCATCTTCTTCTTTCTCTTTTTCTTCTTCTTCCTGTTCTTCTTCCTCCCTCTTTTCCTACTTCTCTTTCTCTTTCTTTCGAATCACCATTCCGTTCCCGCGCGAGCCGCAAAGCGCATTTGCATGACAAACGGTCGGCACAATGCATATTTGCAGCTTCCAATTTGCACCACCGAGCTTCTTTCCTTCCTCGGTTATATAATATCTTTATATTTATTTATATAGTTATATACATATATACATATACATACATACAATATATATATGTGTGTGTGTGTGTGTGTGTATGTGTGTGTATGTATATATATATAAAACTGTAATAATATATAGGAATAAAAAATCAATCGAGTAAAAATCATTTTAAAATACTTAAATTAAGTTTTCTCTCTATCGATTATTATTTTTTTATATTTTATTTTATTATTATTATTATTACTATTATTATTATTATAAATATATCTCATTTTCTTTCAGGAAAATGGTCAAGTTCGATTATGATTGCTGTCGATACCTGTTTCAAGATACGAAAATGAAATTTTCCACGTCTCCTCCTCTCACATACATCTCTCTTCTCTCTCTCTCTCTCTCTCTCTCTCTCTCTCTCTCTCTCTCTCTCTCTCTCTCTCTCTCTCTCTCTTTCCGTATCCTCCTTCTCTCCAATCTCCAACGGAACCGTCAATATTAATCTACCGACGAACGCTCATGGAATTTCAAGAGTGGCTTGCTACCCTATATCGTTGGACTTCTCCTACAAAAGCACGAATTTTCGCGAGGAATATTAATTGATAAACGAACGAACGAACGAACGAACGAACGAACGAACGAACGAACGAATGAACGGACCAACGAACAGACGTACGAAACCTTCTACGATGCAATAAAAGGAAATAACGTTTCGTATTTCCGGTAACGAGGGCGCGGATACCATTGGGTAAAACTCATTGTGGAGTCTTCGTACCGATGCAATCACGTTTCTTAGTTTGTTATTTCTTTTCTTTTCTTTTTCCTTTTTTCTTCTTCCCTTTTTTGTTTGTTTTCTTTCCTTTTTCGTTTTCCTGTTATTTTATTTTCCATCTTTCTCGTAAATCATTTTCTCTCTTCCAAGTATTTCCACTTTTCTTTCGTAGAGATTTCGATTCGTAGAGAAATCTATTTCTTTCTTTCTTTCTTTCTTTCTTTATTTATTTATTTTTTTCTTTCCTTCTTTCATTCCTTTCTTCCTTTCTCTCTCTCTCTTTCTTTCTTTCTTTCTTTCTTTTTTTCTTTCTTTCTTTCTCTCTTTAGCTTGTCGTTAACTACAACGTTCCCCTCTAATTGGTATCGTTCTTACCTTCGTGTAATTTTGTAATTAAATTTAAAAAGAAAAGGAAAGGAAAAAAAGGAGAAGAGCCGATTCTTTTATTACAAAACTAAGAAGATCTTATTAATAGTTAAATTACCTTTTCAAGTCGTTTTCAATAAGTCGTTCGTTAATTTCATGTCGATGGTTGAAAAAAAACAAAAAGCAAAAAGAGAAACAAACAAACAAATTCGAGATCTTCGATTCGTTTCTTTATAATGTATATAATTTGATTAAAGATAATAAAATTTTTTTTTTTTTTTTATAATATACATTATATAAACGTTTTTATTAATTTAATGCATCGTTACGATTCTTTTTCCTTTCTTTTTCTATATTTGATACGTTCACATTAAAATAAAATTTGTTCTATTAGATATCTACATATTTCTTCGCAAAAGATGTGGAAAACAAGCAAGTCGCCAAAAGAGGATTCAAGTTTTAAGATCCTTAGTATGGATCTCGAAGACTTGGGATGCAATAAACGGAAGTTTTTGTAAAAGTTTAATATAAATAATAGCGAGTTATTGGCATTTTCTAGAGAGTCTATATACTTAGCTATGATTTCTTTCGCTCGCTCTCTCTCTCTCTCTCTGTCTCTCTCTCTCTTCGACTTCTCCATCACTAGCCCATCGTAAAGAAAAAGTTTCTCAAGTTATCTCGATAAGGGAATTGAGAGAAAAAGTATCGAAGTATCCAATCGCGAACTAACTCGTTATTAAAGATCGAAAACGCAAAGAGAGACCCTTCCTTCGTCTAGATGCTCGAAAGTCTCCTACTATATTACGAATTCCGAATGTGACTTGATCATACTTGAAAGAAATTCATATAATTTCTGGAGAAGTCGAAGATATAGATATATTCGAAATTGTGAAGCAACATTTTCGAAACTTGCCAGTGATAATCATTTCTCTTATGAGAAAATGTTAACGTTGAAATATTTGACGAGGAAAAAGAAGAAGAGGAAGAAACGGAAAAGTGACAAGAGAAAAGAAAGAAGAAAAGATTGTAAATTATTTTAAAGAGACATTCGGAGAGTCGACAAATGAGATTTCACGAAAGAAATAGCGCATTAGCTTAACGATTCTTAATACATCTCTCTCTCTCTCTCTCTCTCTCTTTTTATCTTCCTCGTCTAGTTCTTTTTTTCTATTTCTTTATTCTTTTTTTTTCTTTTTAGTAAAAATAGTTTCATTAAAAGACAGTCCGTCGCTTTAAACCTCATTCGGTAACTCTCTATAGGTACTTACTGTCCACGGTAGCAACAGGTACTGGACCTCGAGCTCGAAGTGGCTCGGTTTCCTTCATCGCTTCGAATATAAAAGGCTTGTGTTTCGTTGTGTTAACTCTCTAACTAACAAGTTTTCAGACTTAACAATCAAACTCTTTCTGCTTTCTATTTTTATTTTTTTTTCTCGTAACTGACGCAATAAAAAAAGAAAAAAAGAAAGGAAAAAGAAACGAAAAAAAAAGAAAGAAAGAAGGAAAACAATTTTTTCCTTTCTCACATAAACGTGGACGAATAATTGAGATAATCGTTAATCTAAAAAGTGATATTAAATAAAAATAAATCGTTTCGAACGATTTATATATATATATATATATATATATATATATGTATGTATGTATGTATGTATGTATGTATGTATGTATGTATGTATTTGTCGACGAACACAATGGTTTCATCTTTAAAACGTTTTAACCCGACAAAAGCGCATGTACATACACACGAACCATTGATTATTCTAATAGCGTGGAAAATCCTGAGCTCATAATTACACGCTTCGGGATCCAACGCCAGGGTGAAACTTTACAGCACGATCGTGTATCAAATGTAATTAGCGTTGGGACGTCCAACGTTGCTGCCCGGTCTATGACTAGACCATCTCTAGAATTTAATCTACGTAATGAGGAGCCGCCATGGGTCTAAGAGTAACCTACCGGTTCACTGTACATCAAAGATATTACTATATAATACGGATTATATTAATACATTAATACATACATATCTGTATTATAAATATATATCTAATCTCGATCCTTTGTTGTTGACATTAGATAACAGACATTAATATCTACCATATATATACATAGGATATATATTTTGTATGTATATGTGTACATATATTCGTACACGTATATATGACGTATAACAGATATTATTAATAAAACAAATATTTATAGAATTTAACGTAGCCAATGCTACGTCATCTTTTTTCATTTTTCTCTTCTTTTCTTCTCTTGTGCTCTTCTTTTCTCTCTTCTTCCTTTCTTTTTTCTAGGATTTTTTTTTTCTTTGTTTTCCCTTCTTTTTTTTAATGGTACGTCGACTTACAATCAAACGAAACGTTTGAGAAGTCGAAAGTGGAGGTGGAGAACGTGGACGCACAGCGGTTTTGCGTTCTATAGGCTTTACTAATATCCCTAAGTGCATCGTCAGCCGCTTCGTGCGGTCTTGCACGAGTTCCGCTACGATGCACCCTGCGGCTCCTTCTCTATCTCTCTTTCTCTCTCTCTCTCTCTTTACATATATATATATATATATATATATATTTCTACCTATGTCGTCTATCGTATCACTCAAACGGGAAGCTTTATCTACCTTCACCGAAATATAATACTCTCGCTATCGGCTTTTCTTTTCTTTTCTTTTCTTTTCTTTTCTTTTCTTTTCTTTTCTTCTCTCTTTTCTATTTCAATGTTCTTTCTCTTTTCTTATAGAAAAACAAAAAATCTAGAAGAAAAAAAACCAACCTTCACTTGTCTAGATTACTTCCGATTATTATTGAAAGAAACTCCGATATGAGTTTTCAAAAAATGACACTCCGACAAAAGGATATAATGTTAATGCGTAAAGATCATCAAGATGATAGAACTGGAAGGTAAAGTCTGAGCGACTATTTTATCTAAAAAGAAAAAGAAGGAAAGAGAGAAGAATCAAAATGTTACTAATAGGAACTAGTGCTATTAATCATCGATTACGATTAATTTGAGAGAAAAAAAATAATTCTTCGAATGGAAAAGCTTGGAAATTAATAAAATTTTCGAAGTCCAGTAGTCGGAAGAAATCAAGATCAAGTAGATTGGAATGGATCGAAAGGCGTTTGAGTTTGGGAGAAGGAACAGAGAAGATATATGAGACGAACTGAAGGAACTAGCCTTAGTTATAAAAGAGAGAGAAAGAGAAAGAGAGAGAGAGAGAGAGAGAGAGAGAGAGAGAGAGAGGAAAGGAAGGGTGAGGAAGGACAATTCGGTCGTGTTATTCAAGATATTCAAACTGTACCCACATCGGGCTTCGAGGTGGCATTTAAGGATTAAAGGAGTTTAGCATAATATTAGCAAGCAGGAGGGACAACACACGCTGAGGTGTAGGAAGGTATAGGTCTTCCATAAGAAAGAGTAAGAGAGAGATAGATAGGTAGATAGAGAGAGAGAGGGAGAGAGGGAGGGAGAGAGAAGGAGAGAGTAGGTAGAAAGGTACAGGTATTATTCATGGATTACCTCACTTGTCTCGGCCACAATCCTCCCTAAGCCTCCATTAGAATAATTGCTTCTTCATCTTCGCGCTTACGCGGTTGCTGCGCTCGCTTTCGCGACGTAGAAACGATCCATCCAACCCTCCACCTTCTCCTCTTTCACCTCCACCTCCATCTCCTCCTCCTCCTCCTCCTCTTCCACCTTCTCATCTTCTCAATCCTCGGCACATCGTCTCGTTGTTTCATTCAACCGCATCTCGTTCCGCATGTGCATCGTGTCTCACTGACTCTATCTCTATCATTCTATCTCTATCTCCCTTCCATATATCTATCTTTTTTTATTTCTTTCTCTCTCTCTCTTTCTCCCTCTCTCTATGTTTCCATATGCATTCTCCGCAGATCTTTTCTTTCCACCTTAGTTTCGACGAAGACGAACGAACATTTCTGGAACGATAGACTCGCTTTTCAATATACAACGTAACGTTTCAAATAAGTCCGACACGACGGGATCACGATCGAAATCGATTATATCCCCATTGCAAATGTTATTACCCTTATCCTTATCATTTCGCTTTACGCGTTCTAATGACATTAGTAGAAACTCGATTAAGGGATACTTCGTATCTAATAAATTACATCATCAATGATATTACGTTCACGAGATGTTGGAATAATAATAAAGTGGAGAAAGGCTAAAAAGGAGAAAGAGATAGAAGGAAAGATGAAAAAGAAAAGGGAAAGGGGAAAGGGAAGAAAAAAGTTAAAAGAAAAGAAAAAAGAAATAAAAATGAAAGGACTCGGCGGCACTCATTCGCATTCAAGGATCAAACTCTGCGATCGCAAAGAAGAGAAGAAAAAGGAGGGGAAGGAAGGGGAGGAAGAGAAGAAGAAGAAGAACGAGGGTCCTACGTAAGAGTCCTTCGTGGCAAATGTCGCGTAAAGTGCGATTTTCAGAACGCGTAGTAAGAGGCCTCTCGAAGATTCGATGATTCTCGTTAGGCTCGTAGAGTAAATTGCGTGATGGTGGTACCGAGCTCCATACACCATCCCATTCACTTCTCTCTCTCTCTCTCTCTCTCTCTCTCTCTCTTCCACGACCTTTGCAAGCTCTTGTGCGAATATTTAGTTACCGTGGACCGTACTCGTTACCGTTTCATCTCCTTTCGCCATGTACGTGCGACGATTCCTTGAGTCCTCCTCATCCTCCTCTCAAAGTATATTCCTTTCTCGCTGATCGACATCTCGAGCACGTTTCACCTGTAAAATGCAAAACGCGAGACGTCTCCTTTCTCTCTCTCTCTCTCTCTCTCTCTCTCTCTGTCTGTCTGTCTGTCTTCTTCTCTTCCTCCTTTACTCTCTCTATCTCCGTCTTTATTTCTATCTGTCTCTCTCTGTCTTTCAGTTACCCTTCGATACCTAAGAGAGACGGTCGTCTATGTCGACTCGCTCGTTAACTCGAGCAGAAATAATATTACTTTATCTTCGGAAAGTTCGTATCCGCGAACCCTGGCGACTCCATCCACTAGTAGAGAGAGTAGACTACGCCGGAAGAAAGTTGCACGTTTCGAGGGGGTTGACTTGTACCACTCACCCCCTTTCTTTCATTCTCTCTCTCTCTCTCTCTCTCTCTCTCTCTCGTTTTCTCTCTCTTTCAATAGTCGACGCTGATGGCGTCGAAACGGTCGTTTCACTCGTCGGGCCGGTCTTTCAAGATCCCTAGAAATTATCAGACGGTGTGCTCGGCCGAGCAATGTACCTGCTTCTCCTACTACTACTACTACTGCTGCTGCTACTACTGTTGCTGTTGCTGCCACTGTCGCTACTGTTGCTGTTGCTGTTGCTACTACTGCTACTGCTGGTGTCGCAGCCTCTAGCAAAAAAATTCTTTTTCAGAAAGAACGGTGTGTGAGATAGAAATAGAGAGAGAGAGAGAGAGAGAGAAAGAGAGATGTCGACGACGTCGTGCTCGTGGTCGCCGTCGTCTATATATATCTCGAGCGTTAACGGCACTTCTCGTATTATTTGTTGTTAAGTGCATAAAAGCTTTTTTTCGAGGACTTAATACAAGCTCTCCGGTAATAGCAGGGCGTTATTGTGTTCACTGGTAGAGCGAGAGAGAATAAGAGAGAGGGAGAGAAAGAGAGAGATAAAAAGAGAGAGAGAGAGAGACACAGAGAGGGGTACAGTCGCCTTACCCAAAGTGTCTCCTACTTTTTTGGTACTACAGGAAAAACGTCTCCCCAACCACCTTTTATGGATTCTTTGTACCGGTACGATTGCGTACCACCCCAAGATCACTACCCTTTCTTTTTCTCTTTTTCTATTTCTCTTTCGAAGAGTTTCCAAAGCTTTTCTATTATCGTCGTCTCCTTCTCACTCACGTATTATGCATCCCTGTATACGTTTCGCACCTCTATTCGAAACGTTATTTATGATGATACGCTCCTCGTATATACGCTCAGTTTGTTACAGAAGTTTCTTTCTCTTTTTCTTTTTCTCTCCCTCTCTTTCTCTACTTCTTTCTTTTTCTTTTTTTTTCCTCTTTCTCTTTCTGTTTCTCTCGCTCTACTTTTATTACCCACTCGTTAACCCCCTTAGACGAATATGTCTGACTTTCTTCGCTCAGGGGTTGAACATTGAAAAACGATGAATGTACGAAACAAAATAAAACAAATAAAGGAACGAAAAAGGGGATACCATGGCCTATCGAATATTCATTTTCATTGCGATTAAAAGAAAAAGAAAGATATATCAAGAGATTTGTCGTAATGTAAAATTGATTTTATTCAAACTTCCTTTCCTTTATTTACATTTGACGAACTTGTGCGTGGATAAAAATTATTTGGACGACGACCAATCACCGATCTTTAGTTTTTAATTTCTATGTACGTTGTATGTATGTATGTATGTACGTAGTTGTGCGATAATAGAACGATTTCCTTGATCGATATCGCTGCTTCGTAGATGGAAATTTCATTGATGAAGTTCTATGTCTATTATGCACATTATTATGTAGTAGAGTAGACACGTGAAAATCGTATCAATAATGAAAAAAATTTCTTTGTAAGTATACGCGCATTTGTCATTTTTATTCGACTGAATTTTTCGACATTTTTATTTGACTGAATTTTTATTCTATTAACGTATATATTTAATTTGATATATACGATCAATTCCGTTTCGTATGCGTATTTTAAAAATTTATAAAAGATATATATATATATCTACAATGTATACATGTTATACGTAATGCCCACGGTCAAGTTATATTAAATATATTATAAGAGTAGATCCTCTATTTATTTCTATGGATTAATTGCGTTATCATTATTAAATATCTTTTTTGTTTCTCTTGTAAATATTTTTTCAATGACTACGAAGACGAATATATAATATCAAAAATTTTTCACGGCGAAGAATACTTACCTTTCAATTTTTGATGATCGATTGACGAAGCAAACTTGAAGAGAACTCAAAATTTACAAATCGTAATTACAAGTTGTATTTAACAATATAACTTCTACACACGTAGATCTCGCCTATTTAATTAAGCAACACGTCGTTTTTTTTCTTGTCTAGCGTAGACTCCTACAAATGATACATTAGTAACGTGCGTGGGATTCGCAACCTACAGATTATACTGTAATCAAAGGTATTTTATGTATAATATAAATCGTAAATCGAGTAACGTTGTAGATGTTACATCATTTATTTAACTAAACCCATCTTTTTCGCCTCCACTTCGTAAATTAATAACCTCCACATTTTAACTACAAACACTTCGGCTTCTTCGTCTAATACCTATAAAAGAAAGAAAAAGGTAAAGAAAAAAAAGGGCGAAAGTAGATACTTGCAATGGCATTAATTTTTCTAAATAAAATCCATTTGTACGAAGAAACGGAATACACCTACCATTTGTACATCATCCAGTATACCTTGAGGAGAACTACCAGCCATAACTTTGCTGCATATAAAATCGACCAAAGTGGGTTCCGGTTCTCCGATGTATTCAATGATCTTTTTATTAATCCACGGTCTTATTCTCTTTTCCATTAATGTCTAAAAAAAAATATATATACATAAAAAAAAGGATAAAAAAATGTAACGCAATAAATAAAACTTAATAAATGTTTCGACACTAACATTATCTATTATCGCCCAATCGAGCTGATATCCGAAGAGCGCGTTCTTATCAGTAGGAATTTTATCGATGAGAGACTTTATATGTTTTCGTTTTTCTTCTTGACTTTTTGTACTTTCTTCTTTACCAGGCTTCGGAGTCTCCTCGTTTACCTTTTTCTTTTTCTCATCGCCATAATCTACGCATATACATATATCCATTGTATCATAAAATTATATCGTTATATATCGATTATGTCATTAGCGTGTTTACCTAGAGGAACTAATTTCCGTTTCCTCGCATTATTAGTACCGTCATCGTCATCGTCATTATTAAAAACGTCCTTCACATCGATGCGACCTTTTTTTCTAGTCTGATTAGCCTGTTGAGAATTCGTATTAACGGCTGTACCAGGACTAGCGGGAGTTTTGTTACCAACGGTATGTTCTCCCCGAGTACCACCGCTTCCCATCGCGAAAGGAACAAAATTACCTAAACAATAAAACAAGATAATGGAGAATTAACGAGGTCAGTGTTCCTTAATGGTATAATAAAATCGCTTATGTTGAGTCGTTCAGATAAAAAGAAAAAAAATGGACAAACGAAAAATGAAAACCTACTGCCGCTTGTTTTTTCCGGCTCGTTGACGAGTGACATACGCGAATCCTCGTCCAACGAAGGCGGAATCGATTGAACTGGGGTACCGACCGGTTGATGCATCGGCGAGGACCTAGTATCCTTCTGATTCTCGCGATCGGCCTGGACGACCATTTCCTCGTTCTCTTCGCCGCCATCGCGATGATGATTCTGATGATGACGATGATGCCTACGATGATGATGATGATGACGCGGAGGTGTCCTCGAAGGTACCTCTGGTTGAGACGCATCATCGAACTGAACGCCGTCGTCGCTGTCACTTTCGATTGGCTCGGTTTCTATAGGTGGCATTACTACTTCCTTCTCTTTCTTCACAATCTTTTCATCGTCCTCGTCGATAATAGTAATCACTGGTTTAGGCTTATACTGTTCTTCCCTCTCTGCTTTTAGCTAAAGGAAACAAGAAGAAGAAGAAAGAAAGAAAGAAAGAAAGAAAGAAAGGAAGAAAGAAAGAAAAATAGAAAAAAAAAAAAATTAAACGCTCATCCCGTTTCGTACGTTACACGTTATATCGGTATTATCACTGATGGAATCCAAAATTTACCCTTTCGAATTCAGCAGCAGGATCGGGATGCGAGGCATCGGCATAAAGTTTATCGCGTAGTCGTTGCAATTCCTGTCTTTCGGCACAGCGATCTCTCGAATCAGCTTCGGCTTCCAAAGCACGTTCCTCCAAACGTCGAGACAATTCCTTACCCTTGTAATACTTTGCGTCGTCGCGATCATCGTCGTAATCTTCCAAAAATTCCTTCAATCTTTTTGCCTCGCGTTCTCTCGCCTCTCGCTTCGCCCTACGCTTTTCTGTCTCCTTTTCGTATTCCTTTTGTTTACGACGTTCCCGAGTTTCCCATGCTCGCAAACGTTCCTGATAAGCCGCCTCCTTTTCCCTAGCTCTCCTCTCATTTTTCTTCCTCTCCTTAGCCTCCTCCTCTTCCTCCCTTTCTCTCATTATTTCTCTTTCTGTTTTTCGTGCCTCCTCCCTTTCCCTTTCTCTCTCCCTCTCTCTGTCTCTCTCCCTCTCCCTATCCCTCTCCCTCTCTCTCTCTCGTTCTCTCTCACGGTCGCGATCCCTCTCTCGATCCCTCTCGCGATCTCTCTCGCGATCTCTGTCCCTATCACGATCCCTCTCGCTCCTTTGCCGATCTCTCTCGCGTTCTTTTGATCTTCAAGAATATAAATATAAATATAAATTTTTATTTATGCCTATGGCTATACGTATTTCAATACGTTTCTTCGTAAATACATGCAAATGATATGTTGTATGTACGTACGTACGTCGTCGTACGCAGAGAGACTAAAAATCGTATCGATATTTAAAATGATTCGTGTCTCTATCCTCTATCTCCTTCTTACCTGGATTTAGAACGACGCTTATCTCTTCTACTGCTACCTGTACTACTACTTCGTCCTTTATGAGACGTAGGGCTACTACCAGGCTCGCCTTCCTGATCATCCTTGTTAGCTCCATCCTCCTCTCGTCTATCTCTTCGTTCCTTTTCGCGTTTCTCTCGTTCCTCCTTTTCGACAGCCTCTTTTTTACGTTTTACTTGGGCCTTCTCCTCTTCCTGCTTCTATAAAACACAAGAACGCGAGAAAGATGAGATCGGATAGTCGAAACATGCTTATCGGGCTGATGTATAATATAATTTAATTGAAAAAGAAAAAAGAAAGTAAAAAAAGAAAAAAAAAGATAAAAAAAAAACTAGCAATCGTATATTGACATATAAAGAAAAGAAACGTGTGGGTAAGATGAGTCGTTCTATTGCCGCAATCAGGTGTAGAGTAAAAAAACATATAAATGAAGCTTTTAATAACTAATAAGAAATTCTTTATTTATAAATCTTCGTGGATGTATCGTCAATTAATATATAAAAAAATGAATAATAAAATACGTTTGAGAATAGTATATTTATCGGTATTTTCTCACTGTCCAGCAAAACGATGCTATATATATATGCATATATATATACATATATATATAAATGCACATATATATATGTATATGTATGTAAGATAGATGCATCTGCTTGGATATTAGAAATTTAGAAAATGGATATGAAACGTAATTGTCTTTTGTTTCTATTTTTGTTCTCTTTTGTTATTTTTTTTTCTCGATAACAAACGATTACTAGTTGTGGACAATGATTCATTGTTGAACATTATTTTATAAAACTGTTCGTGTCAATGATGTATACTCACTCCACTGGAGCATGCTCGTTCAGCAGCATCTTACACGTAATCTCGTTTACATATCAATTACCTAAGTGCAGGTACAAATTTTGGAACAAGCATGTAATTTTTCTTATATTCTACTTAACCCTAGATACCTTAAAAACTAACAGACGCATCGTAGAGGCCACCCAATGTACTTACAACATTGCAAATGTGCCTGTAAACAGATTCTCTAATACTAATATATAGGAATAAAATATAGTTGAAAGGGGTGAATAATAAGAATTCTTGTCCAAATTCAATAATTATTAGAAAATATTATACCAATCAGAAGCGAAGTCATCATGGAGAAGGGTATCCATCAAAACATCATTTGCATTTGCCAAGAAATATGTAGTCACACGTCTGTCAACATTGTTTTCCTCTGGTTATGGTTATACGCGGCAGCTGATGCAGCAAACTGTTGGATATCAAATGCACAATAGTTTGCTCACCCTTATCTTTCCGTGTTACCCACAAATCGACTTAGAAATAGATTAGTATGCTTCACCCTTATTTGATACACTAGTACTGATAACACTGATAGATTACTGTTTGGAGAGTGATTATCATTAATTGTCGCTATTATTACAAAAGAAAATTATTAAGTAACAGAAGCCATATAATTTAGTATCTAACTTTTGTTTAGTACATAATTATATTCTTCATTGCGTATTAATCATATTATGTTTGTATAAAATAAAGATAATGAACGGAACGAAATTATGCATCGAAGTGGTAAGAGAAAAAAGGAAAGAAAAACAAATGAGAAGAAAAAGAGATAGAAAGAAATCCGTTAGAACTAATTCTAACATAAACGTGTAGTATATTCAAAAACAATTATATGAGTTAGAAACTGTTATAATCTCCACACAGTAATCTACAGTTTTAAGCTATTAATTATAATGGAACTGAGTGCATAAAAATAGATGCACATGTGAGGAGAAAATAGATTCTTGAAATACGGAATATCAATGACCAAAGGGATTCAGACGGGCAGTTGACTAGCAAAACTACAAGAACCGAATGGCTGTGTTTGCTCATGGTTGTGGAGTTTACTCACGGTGTGAAGTTGACTTGGTCAGTCAGTGTGGTGGTACCGGAGAATGGAGGAGCGCGCACCTAGGTACTACGTACATGTCTGATCGAGACGCTGACAGAAGCTGTTTACACAAAATAAAGACAACAACTGAACAGTCGCCATTGTGATGATAAAATCATTTCATTGTGTAAAACGTTCGCAAACTCTCGCTCCTATTAATGTTCTATCTAAAGAGACATTAAGTTGTCAGCGTCTAACTATTTTTTCTTTCACATTAACAGTAACTATTACTTGTCCAATGTATGTGACCAATAAAAACCTATATACTCTCTGCCATTAATAGAATTGGGATGAACTACGTGTTAATATAGACGCGCAAGATAATTTCCAAACATTAACAATTCCCTTTCTCTTGATCATATTCTAATACAAGAAAAAATCTCAAAATATTGATCTACTGCCATGTATGTTTTCCTTGAATGATCTCATCTCCACTCCTTAACTCTGATATCATCTAGAATGTATGTACGTTAATATAAAATAGATAGAGAAGTTTATAAAACAGATATGAAGTAAGAAATTATTACAAAATTTACTGTAGTAATGATACTGAATATCTAATAATTCCCTAAGATAACTAACTCCCTATTAGACATGCCCGTAATCGTATGAACGATATTATTAGTATCACAGCCTGATGTATCTATATATAAATAGAAACAAGTTGATAAAATGATATTTTTGTCAAATGAGAAGTGCAGCTTTCCATATATTCTAAATGTAATAACTACAAAATAGTAGAAATCTATCTCTGATGAATCGATATGATTTTTCTTGATGAAAACAAAACACATGTCAATTATGTGATGTCAGCGTGTCGAGGAGATTTAAGATTCTCCTGCTTGAATTTTGCTCATTTTTCTTGTTTTCATGTTTTGTTGGTTGGATATACTCTGACTTACCGACGAGGCTGCAGCTGCCTGCGAAAATACGAGGGATGTGCTGTGATTGACTCCCTTCAGAGCCAATGAGTGAGTGAAAGGGTGGTCCCCACACACAGCATTCCTAGGCGTGTGCGTTTGCTGTGTGCGACGCACGCTGCCTGTTATTATAATTATAGCAACGAGTCACGGCTCCAATTATTTAGAGCTAAGATAGCACACACGCGCTTTTTACCATAAAGTACTTAAAAACTACATTTTATTTATAAATACTTATTGTCCATCTTGTATATCCAAATGTATTATATATATATATATATATACATAATACATATAATATATATATATATATAATATATATATATACATATATAGATTTATGCATACGCTGTGAGCTTTAATTTCATTATCAACTGGTATGAAATATAAACATAATCGGGCATACAGAATCTCTTTATACAGAGTATTAGCATTATAAATTCGTTCAATTTATCTATATAAAGACAATATTTAAATGCATTCTCTGTGCATTAAATAAAATGTAATTACTAAATTACTCCAAATTTTTTAAAGAGCTCAGTTGCAAGAATGCAAATTGCTCTCATATACATTTGAACAAATTACATTAAATTAAATTAATCAAACAAAACCACGAAACAATTAATTTATATTTATTAAAAAATTTATATTTAGATTTATATATTATGTATATGGAAAGAAATGATGTTTGATACAGTTATCCTTCTTTTTAAAAATTCAAACAAGATATATTCGGACAAACTAATCATTCAAGGAATTCTCAATATTTTTACTGATTATTTTCGGAAATAAATGAATAGAATTTTATATAATTAGTTCCATGATTATAAGAAATCGATCCGAATGAAAAATTAGAAATGTTATAATTTAATACCAGAAAGATATATCCTTATCAGAAAAAAAAAGAAAATAAAAAAAAAAAAGTATAAAAAAAGAAAATAAAAAACGTTTGTAATTTCAAATGTTCTTAAGCTTCACAGATAAAAATTATGCATAAATAGTAACAAATTGTGTGCTTTAAAATTCTTTCAGTTATTCTGTACCCCAATCAACATGCCGTATTTCATAGCGCCTTCATATTTGATATATTCAAAAACAGGAGCAAAGAAATAGGAATTAAATCAAGAGAAATGTCATATTACATATGTCAAAATAATTACCTTCATTACTTCCCGGAATTTGCCGATTTCTCGAGTTATCAAATCTCTTTTACTCTCTTCAATTTCTGCATCGTCCAAATTTAAAGACTTGGCGACCATTTTGGTTTGATGTTCTTCTATTAATGATACAGTAAACATTTATAATAGATATTCTATCGTTCTTAATTAAAATTAATAAATTAATTAATATACCTGGCGCAACTTGAGCCATTTCCAAGTCTGCTGCATGTTCAGCAATAATTTGATTAATACGTGCTAATGCATCTGCATCTACCACTCTCATTCCTTCATCCATGTAATCTTCACCTTCCTCTCCCTCTATACCTTCAGTTGGTGTTTCATCTTGTAAAGGTGACTGACCTCCTCTAAGTTTCTTCCGTCTCTCTGCTAAAAATCATAATGTAGAAACATTAAAATTTACATCAAATAATTAGTTGTGTGTATATTAAATTATTTTATATATATATATATATATATATATATATATATATGTATATGTATGTATATCAATAGTAAAAAGATTGTTTAAATACCTTTAAATTGATCCAGTACCACTTTAGCTTTAGCGTCCACTTTAACAACAAGCTTCTTTGTGCCTATTTCCATATCATGTAACAATCTTACTGCTCTTAATCCTGCATCTGGACCGGCATATTCACAAAATCCAAAAGCTTGTACCCTTTTCCATGACAGAACATGGCCGCAGGCCCCCAAAATATGTCGTATCATTACATCGGGCGCTCTATCCATTATATTGCCAATAAAAACTGTTACTGGTGGTCCAGATTCTCTCTCGCGACGACGATTATTATCGTGTCGATTTTGATTGCGTGCGTAACGTACGGCTGGTGCTGAGGTCTGCATCGCAGATACGGGTGTTGGAATCATCTATGTTTTATAAATGGTAGCTTTCTTAATAATGCACATTTCTACTCATGCACTGCATAGTGTCCCCTCCCATTAATTGTGCATTAGTTTGCGTTCTATCTCTTGCTGTACACTTGAACATCAGGTACTAAAAATTGTTCCTACATTGTTTTGCTCGTGCAAATGAAAATTAATTGAAGAGACATACACATGCTATATATTTTATTGGAACAGTATATTTATAATAGTCTTAGAACTATACGTATATTCTTTTTTTATTATTATTAAACAGTTCTCAATAAATTCTTTATAAAGAAAGAGAGTGAAAGAAAGATAGATAGAGAGAAAGAGAGAGAGAGAGAGAGAGAGAGAGAGAGAGAGAGAGAGAGAGAGAGAGAGAGAGAGAGAGAGAGAGAGAGAGAGAGAGAGAGAGAGAGAGAGAGAGAGAGTTTCATTCTCAATAAAGATATTATTATTGCAACATATAGAAAGATTCATAAGCAAACTCATTAGCGATTATAGATTAACCTAAATTCTATCTAAAGAAAAAGAATAATGATATCTAACCGAAATGTATACATGCTAAGGTAAATATACCTCTGCATTTAACCCAATATTATATATACATTATAAGAAATGCATCATTTTTCATATACGTAAGAAAAGTTTAATATTAATTATCTATCTATATCTATTATCACCAAATACAAATGTCATTACTCATAGAAATAGTTTATTAGA
This sequence comes from Vespula pensylvanica, assembly GCF_014466175.1. NCBI lineage: Eukaryota > Metazoa > Arthropoda > Insecta > Hymenoptera > Vespidae > Vespula > Vespula pensylvanica. The sequence goes on along the minus strand of NC_057701.1, from coordinate 1,218,745 downwards.
TAGAAAATAAGTAGGAAGAAAAATTAATCAATGCTATTATATTATTAAAACGATAAAATTATAGCAATAAGATATTTATAGTTATGAAAAGTATAGTATAAATGCAATGAAATTCTACTTTATAGTAATTACAACATCAAAGAATAATGTTTTAAGAGAAAATGGCATAAAAATATATAACTACACTGATAAAAACGATCATGCATAAATATAATAAATAAAAATTAATTAAATGTAAATACTTACATGAGCCATAGACATTACACCGCCAATAATAGGTGGTGGAGCACCAACCATATATGGCATGGGAGGCATGCCTGGTATCCCCATGGGTGGTTGTCCAGGATAAGACATAATGTACTTTAACTTAAATTATGGCAGTGCTTTTGCTGCAAAAGAATTAATATGGAATATTAAAATGTAAATACTGATTGTACCACACGACACGCTTGGAGAAAATATAGAAAAAAAAAAATCTATAATCATCTTACGCTAACAACATAGTAGAAAACAAAACAGATTATATAATGGTTTTGCATTTGCAAATATAAATAAATACCTGGAAAGAATGAAAAAGTTATTCAATACATTTTTAATATGTAATAACTCTTGTATTCTTTTATAATCATATATCAATATACATAATATATTAGTATCGAAGGAAATGCAAAAATTTAATGATAAATCGATTAAAACATTCTCATTAAAAACGAGAACAAACGAAAAATCTGACAAAGTTAGATTTTCACTACCGATCGCGTTTTGATGCCATATCAAAGAAGAATAATGGATGCCTTCAGATCCTAACCATTAAAATGACGAAACGCGGAAACACACAGACATTATTTTTCTTCGTACTTACACAAGAAACTTTCTAATGTAAAAATATTGTCAATCATTGTTTCGCACAAATTCGCGTCATCCTATTAAATACGTCGATAAAGTAAGGGAAAGATATTATTGCGCAAATTAAATTTCAACGGTCATACAGAATAATCACGTCGTATACTTCCTCCATTAAAGCTTCATATTCTACCATTGTGAAAGTTGCTTCAGAATCAGAATAGCTAACATAATTGTAGGGAATTTTCTTATTTATTAACGGATATCAATATAAACGAAGCTTTTCTTGTCTCAATACAAATCAATTAATAATAATATTTAACGATGTTTCACTTACCCGCTTGAAATTTCTAATTCCCATCAAACTTTTCTTACCATCGATATATCAGTTATTCACAAACGATTTACGTTACATAAAACGTAATTAACATGATTTAACTATAACTTAACATGTAACAAATAGAAAAATCTCAATGAACTATTAATTAGATTCCATAAAAAAATTACGAGCTCGTTGTTAAGAATTTTGTACATTCGATTGATTCTGATTGGTCGATTCTGATTGGTTACTTTTGAATATGACAAAAAAATATGACGCTTTTTTCGGAGATGTGCACGTGCGATTATAAAAACTTCAATTTTATTCTCGTTATATAAACATTATTCAAACTCTTAATAACATTATTTGACATTATATTGTTAAAATATTAGAAAAAAAGAAGGTAGAAATTTATTAATAATGCTATCCTTTATTGTGATTCGTCGTAAATTCATTTTCGCAAGATGGCGCCTTGGTATTCGAACAAAGGTACTTGCATTCCTTTCTATTCAATACTTTCTACTTTGGTTCATGAAATGGCAGTGCAATGTATTATAAAGTTGAATGGCGTACATTTCACGCTAAACCGTTACAGTTGAAAGAAAACAAAGTGTATAATTATCCATTGTTTAGTAATAATTATTTTAACTGGAAAATCTCTCTTATAATTTTTTTAAACGATATCTGATTCAATATCGTTGGCAAGATAAAAGAGAAATTATTTATTTGTCATTTATTATCAAACAATCAGAGTGAATATTCCACTCTAACTTATCATTTCAATATTACGTTCATTTATATTTAACTACTAACACATTAAATATTATAATATTTGTTATTATAATAATTTTTGTGCTGCGTATGATATTAGAATATAATCTACGCTTGTATGTCAATTTTTCTATTAAATAGATAAACATAATTCGTAGTGACATTAGTTTATGTTTTCTATACAAAATATACAATTGAAAAAAAGTAAACAATGTAAGTGTAGTTGAATGTATACTATAAATTTGATTGTGTTAGTCGATAATATATAAATATGTTTTGTATGATAATTTATTGGTATAATGATTATAATAGCTTTGATATTAAATGAATGTTTAATTGTTTATATTTATACTGCTTTATATTTTTGTATTTCATAAATATATAAGTAATATGTATATGTATATATACATATATATAGATTTATATATATTCCTTTAATATGATGTTAGTCTTTTTGTACATTACAGTAGCATCTACATACAACTATGTTTTTAAACATTAAGCTTTATGTGAAGCATATTTAATAATAAAATATTATGTTCTCTCTGCGATCAAGCAGTAAGAATGGCACCAGGACGAGACGAAGTTCCTGTTAAAAGAATAGCAGCACCAGGTTGTAAGTTGCCAGCAAAATTACCAGCAAATGAGATTCTTACAGATATCACTCAGAATAAATGGAGACTTGGTAGTAGCATTGGATACGGTGGATTTGGCGATATATATTTAGGTAAGAAATTTATAAAAAATATCTTTAATTAAAATAAATTCGAGATGTGAACTGATTAATAAAAGAAATGTATTTTTTTAGCTTCCAAAGATATTACATCTCCAGTAGGCGATGATGCACAATATGTTATTAAAATTGAACCACATAATAATGGACCTTTATTTGTTGAGATGAACTTTTATATTAGAGTATCTAGGAAACATATGAGTAAGCAATTAATGTCATTATAATTTTTTAAATAGATTTATAATGCATATGAAATTATCTCCAAATTTTAATACTTTACTTTGAAATGTTTATCATAGTTGAAAGTTGGTGTAAAACACAAAGAAAAAGAAGAATAGGCGTTCCAACTTACGAAGGATCTGGATCTCATGTTTATCAAGGACAACGTTATAGATTTTTAGTGATACCAAGATATGGTATAGACATTGGTAAACTGTTTATATCAAATAACAGAAAATTACCAACTAGACTTGTTAATAATTTAGCTGTACAAATGGTGAGATAATACATTTACGTTTGATATTATTATTAAGAGAATAAAAAAAAAACTAAATCTCTTCTCTCTCTCTCTCTCTCTTTCTTTTTTATTTAATTTAATCTTACAGCTAGATGCATTAGAGTACATTCATAGTCATGGATATGCTCACGCAGATATTAAAGGCCCAAATATTTTATTAGCTCCTTATGAAGAAAGTGTAGTGAGAGAAAGATCTCAAGCTTACTTGGTAGATTATGGATTGGCTTATCGCTTTAGAACAACAGCTGGTAATCATAAACCATTTGTTCACGATGAAAGAAGAGCACACGAAGGAACCCTGGAATTTACGTCTCGTGATGCGCATCATGGAAGTGCGTATATTGTTCGTTATATTTTATAACTTATAACGTCAATTAATTTTTCATATATTGTCAGCACACTCAAGAAGAGGAGATCTTGAAACATTAGGATATAACTTATTACAATGGATGTGTGGTAAATTACCTTGGGAAAAAGATAGTAATGATTTATCCGAAGCAATAGATCCGGAAGAAGTTCATGCTGAAAAGGAAGCTTTATTATCAAATTTATCTCTACTTATGGAGAAATGTTTCCCAACCAGAAAGAATTATCCATGTAAATAGTTTTACTTTATTCTGCCGTATGGTGATACAATAATTGCTAAATCTCGTTAAAATATACTGATATGATATATATATATATATATATATATTTGTTTTCTACACAGCTGCTCTTATGGAATATATGAAGTATATTACAGAATTAGATTTTGAAAGCAAACCAAATTATTCTTATCTTAGAAGTCTATTTCACCCTGGCACCAATCAAGAAAGTAAAGTTCCTACGTGTCTCTTCAATATCCACGAGTCCAATGAGAATACTTGTGCCACGTCGATTAGGCGACCATATTTACGAGAACGAAAACCATGCAGACCCGTAAATGGCGAGGTGATTAAGAGATATAAATTATTTGATAAAACTTCATACTATCAAGTTACTAATACGTATATTTCTTGTTTTTCCAACTATTGATGTTTTTTCAACTTATATAGGTATTGGACAAAGTAAAGTATATAATATAATATATATTAATTGCACGATATTATCAATATATTACAGATTCGGATAACAAGAAATACGCAATCGAAAAGTCAACCAAAAAAATTCTGTTGGGAGGAAGTATTGGCATTTCATCCAGACAGACTAGCAAAAATTAGTGTACAAACACCACCAACTCCATTGACACCACCACCGTCCCCACCACCATCGCCAATTCCATCGCTACCCACTTATGCGATGTTAGATGTTATTCGTAGAATGAAAGAGAGACAATCAGGAGCATATAAACATAGGTCACGATCAGTAGAGTAAGCATTACAATTTTTATTGATCTATTTGATTTAATTAAAAATTAATTTATATAAGTGTTATATGAACACACATTTTGTCGAGATAGCATTGACTGTAAAGCAAAATGGATGACTCCGGCGATGGAAGAAATTGCACGTTTGAAAAAGAGATCATTGGAGACTTTGATTTCGTCTATTAATTCTAATACCTCTGGTACGGCACGTATAACACGTTCTCGAGTGGCAAAATTAAAACGTAAGAATAAAAAAGATTTCTTTTTTCTTTTCTTGTATGTATATATCTATAATATATTGATCGAGTAACGTAATACGTAAATAGTACGTAGTAATAGTAATAGTAATAGTAAATAGTACGTAGTGTAGTAAATAGATTTGTATCTCATTTATGATATATCGGTAGATCATTTTATTAATGTAAAAAATATATGTTTCTCTCTTATAGGTCTAGGAAATCATGACAAGTTCGATCAAATACTAAATAGCTCCAGTAATAGCAGAAACGCACAAAGAAAAAAATAAGACATTATGCTACTACGCTAAAAATTTTTCGATCAATCTCAAATGTCTGTTGTTATCGAACAATATATTTGCCTCTCCGATTATTTTATTATCAGACATATACTTAATAAGTATTATATAATTTTTTTTTTTAGCTTATACTTAGATTTATATAATAATTAATGTTCGACGTTCCTCACACGATGGGATAAAAATTTGATCTATTATTATTAACATCATTACTGTGTTATAGTTCACTGTACAATGTTATTAAAAAACAAATGTGTACCGTCGAGACAGTTTCGCGTTAATCGACGAATAAAAAAGAAACTACACTTCTCTGTATCGTGATTTTTGATTTAATGAAATTGTACAAGGAACGAAATTATCGTATCGTCACGTGAAAGACTGTTTAAATATCGTTTTTCTTCTTTTTCTTGTGTTCTTTTTTTTTAATTTTTTTTACTTTTTTTAATTTTTAATTTTTTTGTTGTTGCTTAACAAAATTATGATGAATGTAAAATCTTTTTAAATGCTTGTATAGTGAGTAAATGATTATATATACACACACATAGAGTATAAGTAGAGATAAAAATGATTTTGGAGAATATGTATAACTTCATTATATCTCTTTAAGCAAAGAACAAATCAAAGAAACTTGTGTTAATTTAGCGATTAACAATCGCATCGAAACAAACATAAAATGAAAAAAAGATATAATTCTCGTAGTACCGTACGATCTTGTAAAAATAATTAAAAGAACAAAAAGTATATATATATATATATATATATATATATATATATATATAAGAAAGAACAAGGATTTACAAAAAAAAAAGGAAAAATATTACTCCACCGAACAAAATGCTTGTTAGTCTGATAAAAATTGTGTAGCGCTGACATAGTAATTGTCTTTTAAATAAACATACACGTTCATGATAATCGATTCCTTCGAAAGAAAGAAAATCATTCATTGTCTTATTTATGTATTTGTTTATCGCATTAGAGGAAACGTGTTGTTTTGTAGTATATAGAAATGCCATATATACATATATATATATATATATATATATATATATATATGTGCATTTATCGTGCCAATTTCTCCACTCTGGGAAAACTCAACCGGACATTGGTTATCTCTTTTGAAAACGATAAACAATGAAACATCGAATAAACAACAAGTTGTGTTTTGCTATTCTTTTATCAAAGTTATACAAGGTTAAAGAAAAATATTTGCGATTAGAGAAAAAAGAGAAAACCGATTAAGCCATCCAAAGTACGATAACTAAATTCTATAGAATCGATCAAAATTTGTTAATTATTAACTGATTCGTTATTAGTATTGTTTAATTGGAAAAAAAAAACGTTTTGTCGGGTTCATTGTACTCATTTCTTGCAATTCGTTAAATTTTACACTACTGTGACATAGCTCTCGTGCCTTTTTCCATCGTTTGTCACCGCTAGAAGCTTTCCTAGAATCACGCATTTGGCCGTCGGCCGAGTTTCGTCTCCCTCTAATTTCCTTTTTTCTACGTACTACTCGAATTTAGCGAGCCATCAGGCGAAGTTTAGGGTGAATCACAGAGCAGCACGCACCCTGTCCTTCTTGCCAAATAGTCGGCCACGGTAGATTCATCGGTATTTATTGACCGTCAGCTGTGTCCTCTTGAAAAGTTTCTTCTGAGACACTGCATTATTATATTTTCCATCTCTTTCTTCTTAAATTCACTCGTATCAACATTTCTCATTTTTTTATATTTTTCTTTTTTCTCCTTTTTCTTTCTTTAAGTCGACGAAAGATTTTCTTTATTTCTTTAACGAACGTCATATGCTCTACGAATCTTTTTAAATTGAGTTATTATATATATATATATATATAAAAAAAAGGAATTATTCTCTTAGAAAAAGAATAAAAAAATGTATGGAAAAAAAACGAAGTTGATCTTTTTTCTCCAAGCGATTAGAAAGAACTACGATAAATAAACGAGAACTCGGCGAACAAAACAAAAGGAGCGTCGGAAAGAAAAGGAAAAAGGATATGAAAACATGCTTGTTATTTTCGCACGTTCGAAATGAGACGCGTCAATGCACTGCGCGCGAATCTTTCGTCTGAACGTCGTCAGAGCGCGACACGGCAATATTCCGCAAGTGCGCATGCGCTATACAGTTCGATGAACCATATAAATATCGGTGCTGAAAGTTTTCGCGGGTAGTTGCTTGCGCGCATTAAGAGAAGGTGATTCGTTCGTCGAAAAAAAAAAAATAAGCGCAAATTAACAAATTGCATCTCTATACACAATTTGTTTTTTTTTAAATATACATATATATATATATATACATATTTATATATATTCACAGAAACGCACATCTCTATATACATACATACATACATACATATATATAATACAAATATATCATAGTACGTATGGTACTAGCCGATAGTTTTTCGCTCGAAGCGATCGAAGAGGAAGAGGAGAACTTCGTCGAGAACAACGAAAGGAAGAAATTAGTGAAAAAAGAAGAAAATTTAGGAATCAAGATGCCGGCCGACGTAGCTATGCATACCAACTTCCTTCAATTCAACCAATCGAGCTTGAAAGAATCGAACGTCGATTCCTGTTGGAATACGGAGAACATGAGCGGTTATATGACCTTGGTGGGTCCGAACGGTCATCGGCAGGGCGTGCAGGTGAAGGTCTATCGTACGAGCGTCGAACACTTTGCCGTAGTTTATCCGCAAAAAAAGGTCTGCCGACCGTTGGGAGTACTTAATTTGAGAAACACAACGATCGAGAGATTCGGCGAGGAAGGTTTTCTCGTACGTCAAAAGGGTTTTGATTCGCCCATAGCTTTGACCTTTCTAATGGAGAACAAAAAGGAGTTGGATTATTGGATAATGGCGTTTACAGCTAGAACGAGTCCTTTGGTGCATCAAAGTAGCCTGCCTATAGTCGAGGAAGAAGAAATCTAATTAACGAGAGAAGAAATCCTAAACGATTTAGCAGATAAACGAAGTGTCGTCCTGATCGAGTCGTAGACTCGAATAATTAAAAGAGGGATGGCCTCTGCTTCTCTCCTTGGAGGACGCATGGCCGAAAGCCAGCCGATCGACCACCGTCTCTCTCTGCGTGTGTGCGTATGTTTGTGCGTGTACGTGCGTGCGATGCGTATCCGCACTCATAATATGAGTCTCCTTGCTATCCTGGCTTCAACGAGAATGAGATAAGAGAGGACCATGAGATATGAAAAAAGTAGACGAGAGAAGAGGAGAAGAGAGAAGAGGAGAGGAAAGGAAAGGAAAGGAAAGGAAAGGTCTTCGCCACTCCCGAGAATTCATTCAAGCTCTTCCGGGTTCCAGGAATCGTTAAAAAACAAGGGAAGAGAAAAAGAGAGAAGGAGAGAGAGACCGAACTCTCCCCTTTGAGTAATATTCAAGGATTTTTCGAAGAAAAAAAAAATGAGATGAAAGATGAGGAGAAAGGAAAGAGAGAGATCTTATTGAGAGATCGAAGGATAAACCGTAAGTAGGGTCGATCGTTTCGTCCTTTTATCTCTCTCTCTCCTCTATCTGTCTGTCTATCTCTCTCTCTCTCTTGGTCTCTCTCTTTCTCCCTCTCCCTCTCCCTCTCTCTCTCTCTCTCTCTCTCTCTGACTAGAGAGGTACGAACAGAAACGCGTGCGCGCAGTTTTCACCTCTCTCGAGGGAACGCCGAGGCCATGTTGGCACTCTTTCCTACGGACCGACCAGCAGCACCAGCAGCAGCATCATCGATCCCAACCTGCTGCAGCCAATCGCTGCTCACCTACCATTCGAAGAAGAAAAACAAGTGAAATGGATGGAAGGAAAAAAGAAAGAAAAAAACGAAGATGGCAAGATTTTCTTCGCTAATTTTTCCAACTCTTACGTTATATAAATTCTCTTCTCTATCTATCTATCTACCTATCTATCTATCTATGTATCTGTCTATCTATATTTCTCTCTCTCTCTCTCTCGCTCTCTCTCTCTCTCTCTCTCTCTCTCTCTCTCTCTCTCTCTCTCTCATTCTCTCATCTTTTTTCGATAAAAAGAACGAACAACCGTTAAGTTCGACTTGGCAACCGCATGGAGAAGCCGTTCTCCATTCTGTCTCGTGAAAGGAGAGCATCTTCTTGTCCTTACGTACGATAGGATCAAAAGCAAAAGAAAAAGAGAGACAACGAGAGAGAAAGAGAGAGAGAGAAAGATAGAGATAGATAAACGCGTAAGCATATGGAAGGGATTTCAAGGCAAGAAAAGTAATCTCTCTTCTCTTCGACGAATCACCTTCGTAATCGTGACTCGTCTTTTTCGATTCTCGAACCTATCAAAATTGGCACGAGAATATGTACTTACGTATATAATTTTATATACATATATTTATATGTATGTATATATATGTATACGCATACATATATACATACATATATTTATACCGTTGCAAATCGAGCACGTGGGAGAAGTTTCATCTGGATACTAAATGTGAACTCCCTTCGATTATTTCTAATTCGTTGCACGTTATCGTTTGTGCAGTTAGGACACACCAACACCTTTTAAAGTTTCGACGATACATTCTCTCGGGACTGTCATTGTCGTGTCTCATTCTGACGAGATACGTGAGTCGAATAAATTCGAAGCTTAACGATCTATCGAACGGTGATAATAACAGATAGATGGATAAAAAGAAAGAGAGAGAGAGAGAGAGAGAGAGAGAGAGAATTGTATGGCGCAAAATTTTCGTAAGAACGAAGCTGTCAGAAAAATTGTAAAAAAGAAAAAAAAAAGGAAAGAAGAAGAAATACAAGCGATAGATATAGTTTATTTATCGTCGCATTATACCCATCGCGTTTGTGGTAAACTTAATTTAAGATTTGTCTGTGATATTACGTAGATGAACGATGCCGTCGATTGCTATAGGCATCGAAAGATATCCCGTAATTATTAGAATTATTATACATACTATATAGAATACGATACATATACATGCATCGAGTAAGTTATGTACAAGGTTGTTCGATCGAATGTATACGATCGGAATCGTTCGATTTTTCTTTTTATTATTTTTTTATTTTTTTATTATTTTTTTTTTCTTTCTTTCTTTCTTTCCTTTCATATCTTCACTTTGTAGATATAAAAATATATATTAATATTTATCTCTTTTCTTTTTTTGGATTATCTACATACGATTAACGAAAGAAATTCCTTTAAATCGATCCTTTACATCGACCGAACATCCTTACGTATACACGTTACACATACATAAATTATATATACAAATATAGAAACGAAAAGATTGAGATCGTAATGAAACGATTTCGAAGAGTCGACATGTTCGAGCCCGATCCTATGTACTTACTTATTATACTTACGTCTCGATATCTATTTTTCGATTAACGAGAATTGGACCGGTGCCCGTTGGAAACATCAACCGATCACATCGTTCTCTCTACTTCTTCATTCTCGTCGTCATTCTCGCCCTTGTCATTTGATCAAAAGATAGAAAGAAAGAAAGAGATAGACATAGATAGAAAATTTCAACGAAAAGAGAGAGAGAACGGGCTTGATCGGGCTCGAAACTTTTCCAAGAATCTTTGTAAATATTAGTTAGAGAGAGAGAGAGAGAGAGAGAGACAAGTCTTTTTATCGCAAAGGACTCTGTCAAGCATTTCAATTGCTTTCGATGATCCAAAAGAAAAAAAAATATCGATTGATCGATCCCTACGATCATTATTTTTGGATCGCGTAAGCTGTACTCGTAGCTCTACTCGAACTTTTGATAAAAATTATCCACGATCATACTTCCAACTATCTTTTCCAATAAGAAACGATATAAAAAAAAGTAAATAAATAAATAAATAAATAATAAGGAAAAAGCAGTTTATCTCTATATAATAATCGTATTAAACATCGTAGTCTTTCTCGATCGTGTTAGCGTACGTTTAATCGACACACGCATATCGATGATACTATTCTTTGTATATACATACATATACATATATATATATATATTATATATATATTTCATATATATTGATATATATATATATATCACCAAAATAAACGTCGTTCATGTCATGATAAATATACAAGTTAGTATTGTATTTTTATTTAAATCCTAACACGTTCCCTTGTAGATATTAGAAACTAATGTTGAAGAAAGAGAGAGAGAGAGATGATATCTAGAAATCATATATATATATATCATAGAATCTTTTCCGATTGAAAATGAACAGAAGGATAGATCTCGCAAGTCCGTTCGTATTATCACTCGAAAGTTTCCTGCTAACACGCATACATATATCCACGCAAGCACATGCAAACGCATACATAAACAAACAAACTTGCCCTATATACGTTCGAAAAAGAAAAGACATAAGTTACATAACGAGTGAAACGAGTTCGTTTCTTGCATGTTGACTTCTACTCTCTGTGGCTTTTTGTCGCTAGACGTTTATGCAAATAAAAAGCTTAAGTTTATGATTAAGTTAATCTCTCGTGCCTTTCCGATGAGAATTTTCTTACCTTTTATATCAAATTTTTTATTAGATTTTATAGTCCAAACGATCGAATTAAAATTTTAATGAAAGTTAATAAATATAACATACGCATATATATTCTTCTAATATATATATATATATATATATATATATATATAACGATCAAAAAGAATATACATAGAGAATAATTACAACGGATGAATGTAAATGCCAATAAAACGGATGTAAGTTATGGTAAGTTATTCTCTTTATACCCGATTAAAGTCTTTTTTTAACTATGGTATCGAATTTATTGTGATTTTACGATCCAATCAATCGCATATGATAATATTTAAAATCATAAATTGAACGTAAATAAGTTTAAATCGTTTAATTATCGAAAAGTATATACGTTACGGTGTTACCATAATTATATATACGCTAAAATAAAATCGAGAACTTTTTATATTCTTTTTTTCTTGAGTGTTACGCTCGAATTGTCGTTTCATAGTAATAGAACAACCACGATAGTCATTTCTAAAGACCTTTAACATTTTCTTTACTCTATTCTCTTGTACCTTGAGCAAATAATATATATAGTATATTATACATACATACATACATACATACATACATACATATATATTCTTCCTAACTCTCTTACATATATTATTGCTTTTTTTAATCTTAATCCTAAGATTAAGAGGAACTCTGACATTATGAAATCACGAAGAGTTTCTCTCGTTATGTCGGCCAGCCACATCGCTACACAGACAGAGAAGATCGCGGCCGTTGACTTTGCCGTTTCCGCTTTACGTTTACCAGCTCGTCTGCTAAGTAAAAGAAAGAAAGAAGAAAAAGAAGAAGAAGAATGAAAAGACTGGTCTCTAGAGAAAAAGAAAAAAAAATGTACGGGTTGCATTCGTTTTCTCTATTTTAAGACGAGTTAAACACGTTTTATATATCGATTTTATATATCTTAAGATTATATATGCGTGAAAAAGAGAAGAACGAGTATGTGTGTATATATTTACATATATAATAAACGAAAATTTAGAAGAAGGGTAGTTTCAATGGTTCAACGAGTTCATTCGTTTGAGATATCAACGGTTTTTGCCCATCTGCAGCACTACCCTACTTTGAATTATAAAAAAGGTATAGGTATACGCACAGCTTTTGTGCGTTGTCTTCAAAGAAATGCACCCTATTTCGAAGGATTTTTATTCTTTGTGTAAGTGATAACAAAGAGATCTCTTGAAAAGTTCTACATAGAAAACTTGATCTCTGATACGTTAAAAATCTTCTCAATATCTTTTTCTCTTTTTTCTTTTTTCTTATTTCTCCCTTTTAATCTTCCCAAATTTTTTCAAAGCTCTTCTTCTGTCTTCTACGATTTACATTCATTTTATATTTCTTTTCTTTCTTTTCTTTTTTTTTTTTCATGAAACATAAAAAATATATAAAATCATTGTGATTCTCCTTTTGTAAAATGAATAAAATTGATTAGTGTAATATATAATATATATGTATAAACGATCGAAGCGATCTCATTTATTATAGTAACATGTTTAAACGATAATAAAATATATATCGATATTAGTCTACGTGTTCTTCTTCTTTTACGTCACTTAGGTCACGAAAGAAGAAGAATATCATGCTCGGAATCACGAGATTACATAAATCCGCGCTTGATTACAGGCTCACGGCGATCCATAATTTTATGGAAAGAAAGAAAAAGAGAGAGACCTTATCTCGATTCTCGTATAAATGTTAGTATTCTTTCATCTATCCATTGTGACGTCTTCTTCGATCGATGGACACAAAAAGCAATATTTGATCTCTTTTTTAAAAGAACGTCTTATTATAAATCACAGATAGCTATATTATATTACCTAGGATGTCACAAGAAATTGCTTCTAATCAATGAATTAACTTGATTTATATTTAAACGAAATTTTAATCACTTTTCCATTTTAAATCCAATTGATTTACAAATGAATCGCTTATTATCGTCTCTTATATCCGTATCACGAGCTCATCTTCGTGCATTAAAATGCAATTATTTCTATGGAGACACGTGTTTGATCTGACATTTAAAATCAGATATTCAATTAAATATAGTAAAAAATAGAAAGAGAAAAGAGATAGAAAAAGAAAAGGAAGAAAGATACCAAAGATTTATTTCACTCGTCGAGATAAAAAGTCATGTATCTTTTTTGCCGATCAATCGATATTTATAAATGACGATATAATAAAGTGTTTCTCACCTTTAAACTTTAGCGGCCCTTTCAACGTTGGACATCGAATAGTCTCTAAATCTTATATAGGTACGAGTTGTGGAATTCATCCGTGTCTCATTCCTACTATAATCTAGTTAGCTAGCTACCTAGCTGGAATAAGCTAGTCTGGTTCGTTCGTTCGTTCGCTTGCTCTCTAAACTTGCTTTCATAACGAGTTAATTCTTTTGTCTCGTCGATGCCTATCCATCCAACGACACGACGTCGAAAGAGGTGCGGCCGATGCTTTTTCGAGCTACTCTCGATGTTAAAAAGGCCGACACGTACGTACTTACGTACACGATCGACGACGACGACGACGACGACGACGACGACGACGACGACGACGACGACGACGACGACAATGACGACGACGACGACGACGACAATGACGACGACGAGACAAATCTCGCTGATGGGAAACCTTCATTATATTATATTAGCTCGATATAATTTCGTGTAAAAGGTCTATTAAAAGAGTTGAAAGTACATTATATTACTTCCTTTTTCCTACTTCAATTATGTTACCTTTCAAGTGTCAACGTTCCCGAGAGAAAACTTTCCTCTTCCGTGTCTTCTATTATATTTTCCATTGTCGTCGTTTGTCGTCGAGCCCTCACTTGGGATTTTTTATTTGCTATAGTCTTTCATCCTTATTCTCTTCCTATTGTATTTCCTTGAACAATTTTTTTTTTCCTAGTAAATTCTTTTTTATTTCGCTCTACAACCACACCCTCGACCTCCTAAACGAACTTAAATTTCTTTCAATTTTTTTTTTTGTAACCGTTTACGAAAAATCAATCATGATTTTTATTCAAATTGTTATCTCTGTCGATAGCTTAGTTCGATTTATTATTTTTTCTTTCTCTCTCTATCTCTGTGTTTTACAAAAAAATTGTTAGGGACTATAAAATCAAAGATTCATAAGTTTCCTCGTTAGAAACATAAATTTCGATTTATATTTTTCTCGAATTTTTCTCTTTCAAAAAAGAAGTAAAAGAAACAGAAGAAAAAGAAAGAAGGAAGAAGGAACGATCGTGAAAATTGTTAGACGAGCGCTACGATTTATGTTTCAAAGTATCTCTTTTCTCTTATTTTTATTTTTATTTTTTTTTTCTTATTTCCTTTTGACCGATCAAGCACTCACGTGTATACGTCAATGATTTTTATTCCTCTCATTCCTTGACGTCATACCTTCTCTCTCTCTCTCTCTCTCTCTCTCTCTCTCTCTCTCTCTCTCTCTCTCTCTCTTTCTTTCCCTCTTTCTTTTTCATTGAAACGGTGAGATAATATTACAGAAAGGTGTAGGACATTTACAACGAAAGACTCCGCAAGAATGTGAGTCAGCAGAGGTCAAAGGCCATAAGTCGGTCGACAGTATACGCCATCGAGAAATACTAGAAACGGCAAACAACGTTTGCAAATCGGCCAGAAAACAAGTGAGAGTGGTGAAAGATCGATCGATCTTCGACCTGACGTCGACGTCAGGGCAAACAGCAGCTGATATTTGCACTCTCTCTCTCTCTCTCTCTCTCTGTCTCTTTCCAGAAATAACGCGCGAATGCAATATTTCGCTTATACGAAGCAATTTCATTTGTATCGTTTCGTATTTCACAGAAAGAAAAGAGAGAACGAACAAACAAGATTCATTTCGAACAACAAAATGAGTTAACAAGAAGAAAAAGGAAAATTATATTTGTTTGTCATTTGCTTTCAATAACATCTAATTCTAATGAAAAATTAGGAAAAGGGTAAAAAGAAAAGAATGAAACTTGCAACCTAAATACATATTTCTGATTATAAGATAATAAAAACGAAGAAATAAATATTAAAAAAAGGATAATAGTAAACCGTGAAACGCGAAATTAGAAATGTGTAATCGAATTATAATACGTCTAGTTCGTTTTTCATATACAGGATAAGTCAAAAGTATTCCTAGATTAATTATTATTTATTTACTTTTCTTTTTCAGATTGTAAAACAACGATCTAAGTCCTCCTAGGAAATTTTTTTGTAGGATCTAAAAATAATATTGGCCCAAAGAAACGATGTCGAAGAAGATCAAGATCAAATCGATTTTTGATATCGGATAGAATCTTTTGTTCCATCCTGTATACCCTATACACTCATATACATATTTATTAGAAAATTCGATTCGTATCGTTTGTCGTCTCGTATCGATTATGTAACACTTTGGATAAATTGAAGAAGAGAAAAAGAAAAAAAAAGATAAAAAGAGTAGGAACAAAAGCGCGTTACGTAGTAACGTCAGTAACAATATCATCATCATCCGTGTTTCGTTCGCGTAATACTTGTCAAAGGCACACTTTCCTTACGAATTTAATCGCGTCGGTTATACCAGTTATATCTATCCGATTTGCTTCTGCCGTAATATACCCAAGCTTTTTATGTAATCGCAGAAGCGAACGTTTTATAAACGTTTACGTCACGAAACGTAACATTTTCTTTCTTCTGTCAGTACGATTCATATCGAATATCTGTTAATATTCACAAACCGATGGCGAATACGAAAAAAGAAACAACCCTCGATTACGCGTTCGATGAATGTCTGTGCAATAAATTAAGCGCGCAAGCTCAATATCCTTAAGCGATAATAATTTCGGTTTTCTCTCTCTTTCTCTTCCTCCCTGTTATATTCCCCCTTCCTATCCATCCAACCACCCATCTCGACCCAACCACCACCTACCCCCATCCATTTCGTATTCCACTCGATCGATCGTTTCATGCAAATTACACGAGAATGTTCAGGGCAAACCATTCCCATTTACAATTTACACCTTCATTATCCAAGTTATTTTACGTTCACTTCAAGATATATTCGTACGATTTTTCTGTAATATTACGCGATTGATTTTTCTAACGTTACGTAAATAAAAATCGTTCAAGTAATATTCTAATGATAAAACGATATTATCGATCGTTTAATATAGAAATTATTCTGTAATACTAAAAATATCAAAGATCTCTATGATAACGATCGTGTATCCATACCCAATAATACGAATTAGGAGATAGAATATCGAGTGAGATAAAAATATGGAAAATATTTGCAGGGAAGACGATGAAGTCGTAATGACGTAACGATATTACTTAAGATCCGTATCGAATTGATATTAGATTTATCCTTGAAACGGGTGTCGTAATTATTTTTTCAAAGAATCGTTTCTCACGATACATTTCACGGTGAATTTTCATTAAGTACTCGAAACAATTGATTAGTCGCAAGTACTTCTATGAAGAGTTTTCCCCTACGAATCTCTCTTTCCCTCCCTCTCTATCCACTTCTCCTATCCCTCCCCTCTTTCACCCCATTTCCCCTTCGCCCTTCCCCCTTTCCTCGGTAGGAATAAATTTAACTCGCGAACGTTGGACTCGCAAATACGTTTTCAAAGAACGTATTCGTAAGGCAGGCTTCGCTCGAATTAGAAGGGTTCACTTGTGTATGTATGCGCTTATGTGCATATACACGTACATACGCTTATGTACCAGCATTTGTAAGCTCGCTACGAAGGGAAAGCACCTCTTGTTAGCCCTTCTCTAGTCGTCGGTTGGAAACGAAAGACTGATTCATCCGGGAATATCCTACTTCTCTCTCTCGTTTCTCTCTCTCTGATTATACGTTCGAGGAAGACATTCCTATTGAAAGTTTCGAAATTCTCTATTTGCATTTGGATTCTCCTCTGGTTGATTCTCTTTCCATTTCTATTCCCTCTTTCTCTCTCTCTCTCTCTCTCTCTCTCTCTCTCTCTCTCTCTCTCTCTCTGTCTGTCTCTCTTTTTCTGTTTTATACATAATTATAAATTTAAAATGTTGGGTGCATGTTGATCCAAAAGTACATACATATGTATTATAGATAATAAATCATTTGCAATTTTATTCAAAAGTCGATTCAACATTTCTTTTAATTATTAATTAGTTTTATATTATTGGTATAGTAGTGGTTATACGTATATATATAAACGTATACATCGGTGTTCATACAATATTTTTAGAAGTAAAATATATTCTATACTTATTTTTTTATTTTTTAATATAAACCCTGACAAATTATTTATTGGCCAACTTAAATGTATTTTAAATTATTCTAATATTTTAATACTTTCTTAAAATGATCATGATTTATTATTATAATATACTATAGTAATTTCTTGACTAAAAACTCAATATTTCTTTTTTGTTTTCTGTTCTTTTTTTACTGAATTGTTATTAATTACTTATTTATTAATTATTGACTTATGATAACCATCTAATATTTCAAATAGTTCGAATAATACTTTTATATATATTTATATATATATAAAAATAAAACTCGAAACTTCCATAGATATATACAAAGCGTAACTCTCGAAATAAGATATTTGCGGACTGTAGGATGATTCGACGGGAGTTCCGTTGACTCAAATCGTATATTCTATCGTTGTCGGTCCAAGAAAATTTTCCTCGATCTAGCTAGACCAATGTCTCGAATTCTCTCTTTCTCTCCCTCTCTCTCTCTTTCTCTTTCCGTAGAAACACGAAGAACCCTATTCGAGCGAGAAGATAAAAAGAGGAACCGTTGGGCAACGGTTCTTGCCAAATAGAGAAAGAGAGAGAGATACGTGAATATATAGATATATAGATAGATATAAAGACAGATAGAGAAAAAGATTTTTCTTTAGACCGATTTTTCCAAGCTTCTGCCGGTAACGTTCGTCTCTTTCTATTTCTAGGTCAAAGAATAAAATAGAAAGGAATGGAAAAGAAAAGGAAAAGAAAAGAAAAAAAAAAAACAGAAAAGAGATCGTTCCTTCTTCTTTTAAGCCAACGAAGAAACGCTTTTCACGGCCCTACGATAGTTACGAGGTTACGCTTCCTGAATCTTATTGTATGTTGAAAAATGAAATGCGAACACGGACAATGTAAAAAGAGAAAAAAAGCAAAAGAGAGGGAGAGAGAGAGAGAGAGAGAGGAAAAGGAAGGAAGGGATGAGGAAACGCCAGGTGCAACGAATGCATCGGGGTGATCGAGTTTTATCTTCGTGCGAAAGTGCCACGTATTATCGATCGCTTTACTTCTTTCATTCGATCTTTGTTTGCAATTTAAAATACGTACATAAATACATACCTACATACGTACATATATACATAGATACGACGTCATTACTCAGACAAAATTGATTTTCTGATTATTTCGATAAAATAAGGAAAAAATAGAGGATTTTATCTATAACCATTTTTAAACATTGAATCATCGAATTTATCGATTAATTAAAAAAAGAAAAGAAAGATCATCGAAGTCAAAGATCTGAGATAAATTCAATTTTACATATATCTATATATTTGATTATATCAAGTCGATTCAAAAAATTCCTAAACTTGTATTCTGAAAATTTGGAGAAAAGGAAATTAGGACACCGTAGAAAGTCACTAAAAAAATTTCAAGATATAATCTTATATAATATATTTTATATTTGTTATTCCAAGAATATTTAACGTTTAAAAAATGTAAATTAATGTTTAAGATATTCAAAATAATTTAGAATAATCAGAAGAGTTGAAAAAGACTGGAGGATCTCTCGAAATGATCGAAGGGCGACCTTTTGAAGGGCGTTCTCCTCACTAAAGCTCCTGTTTGGAGTGCAAGAGAGGAAGAATGGGGAGCCTTCGGGTCGTCATGACAACGTGAACTAGCGGTCTCCTGATCCCCTCCCCCCCAGCTCCAGTTCAACCCCCACGAATACATACATATGTATGTATTCAGCCCGTGTCGCCGTAGCCAAGCCAAGCGATTAATCTCTCGGTGATCTTCGATGACGATGTGAGCGTGTATGCACCGACGAGAAGCCAAATCGATCGCAACACGCCTAATCTCCATTGGGAATAAAATATCGAGCTCGAAAATAACAGTGTTAAGTGATACAATGGTTTTTAGCGTGATCGATCGATTCAATAACAATGATCGCGTTTCCTTTAGATATTATTTCTTTTAATTGAAAATTACAATTATCTAGTTTACTAGATTTTCACAAACAAAGTGTAGATTAACTTTGTCTTAATATTCATCATAGTTTACCTAAATACGATCTTACGATATTATTTTACAGAATCGCGGTCGTATTATGCGCTCGAATTTGTAACATTTGTTTACAAATTATATTAATATTACATAATATTAACGAGATACTCTGTTCACATATGTATACTCGTATAACTCTATATACTCGTAATATACAATGTACCTTTCTCAAGCTTCTTGCACCTTGGACTTGTTTTCGAAAAATGATGAACGATTCGACCCGAATATCATCGATAACATTTAATCGGAATGGTAGTCGAGAAATTAAAGTGAAGAAAAATGTTTTACGGTAAAAATAAAAATATATACACACACGCATATATATATATATATATAGAAAAGATGAGTATATTTTTATATAAATAAAAACTATTCTATATCAGTGTTTTATTCGTATACCCGGAAGTGCTATTTATCATTATATCTTATCTAATACTAGTATATTTTTTCTTTTTTTTCCTTCGTTGCAATACAATGCTAATTAGAATTTTGTTAGATTAGCAGTTCGATCAACTGAACGTGTCAACGAAGAAAAACGTTTCTCGATGATGTTAAATTATCAAGAACTATCCGTGCAATGCAGCTTCCGAAGAGTTACAGAGAGCAACGAAAAAAAAAAAAATAAAAAAAGAAGAAGAAGAGAAGAGAAAGGATAGAGAAACACGAGAAAATCTAATGGAAGAAACGGCGAATACGTCACACGCTTTTGCGTGTTGGAATTTTACTCGGCTTGAATTGGCCACTTCTTACGCGTCCTCGTAAAGCTCGATACGCAATGAGATCAAATCGAAAATATACGTATTATTCTAGTATTATTGTTTACATACATTTTACACAATAATCATTTATTTATTTAACGTATCATACATCTATATCAACAATGTCGATTTGCGTTGTAGTATCTATTGTTTTTATTTTGTTTTATTTTATTTCAATGTTATGTTTATTTGAAATTCCAAGTAATTTACACGACTGGCTGAATATATAAATGAATATTCAGTATTATACATAATAGACAAAGTTAATCTACAATTTGTTTGTGAAATCTGGAAAAAAATAATATCTTCTTTTATCGTTTCGATCTAATGGGTTAGATCTTTTCATACGTCGAATGAAAAGATGAATGATTAGATTTGTTGTTCATAGATCGGAATTTTGACGTCAAGAAAAGGGATCTTTCGACCTCTAGAAATAACGAAACCTCTTTTGATTCTTCCTACATATATCCAATATCTTTCCAATCAATTTTATTTCTCTTTGAATAAAATTGACCGAGTAAAATCCCGAAGTCATCCAAGTTCTCGATTCAAGAAATATGAAATAATAATATATGTATGTATGTATGTATGTATGTATGTATATATATGCTCATTCCTATAAATTTCGAACAAACAAAATAAATATTGATGATCGATGAATCGAAAATCATCTTACCCTTACCAAGACATTCACGAGTTAAACTAACATAAAAGATAATAACTTTCTTCGACTTTGCTCGCTAAAGATATTTACGCACTTCGTAACACGCGATAACGAACACGTTGCTTCGTTTTTAGAACGATAGTAAGAACGAACGAACGAACGAACGAACGAAAGAACGAAGAAGCGAACTAACGTATGTACGAACGTGCATAGATATATACATATGTACGTCTTGCAGGTTTATCGTTTATCACAATTTTTCTTTTTTTACAGAATGCAAATGGAAGAAGAAGAAAAATAGATAAGGGAAGTAATCGAAATAAAATTTTCGTTAATATTTACAAGGCAAAAAAAAAGGTATATAAAAAGAAGACAAATTATAGAAAGTCTTTCGATCTAGATAACGCAATGTGTAAAACATCTAATCTAATCTAATCTCATCGAGGATATCTTTCGATGTCATGAAATTCAATTACTTTGATATCTTCGTTACATGCAATCTCATAACGAGATCACGATAAATAAGTATTAAACATACATACATACATATTTTAATCTTTCCAATATCTGTTTTTGATGTTCCTGTTAAAATTCAATTATGTCGGAAAATTTTTATTTTGTGCGAAGTGATAAACGAAATGATAAATTTCGTTCAGAAAGTTGAATCACTTTGTTCGAAAAAGTTTTCTTTCTTTTTTTTTAATTATCCTTGAACTTATATCATGTATCTATATGCATAAGTATTATATCGTTTGAATCGTTTGAACGATATTACGGTAAAGATCTTCTTTCAATTTATTCGTTTCGTCAGAAGCTAAAGAATTTCTGACACGCTAAACGAATCGCGTGATATGCGCGTGCATATCGATGAACCTCGTAGGGGGTCTTCCCTTCGGTTATATTAGCTTAATTGAAGCAATGATTTAAATGCCCTCTAAATAGAGAGAAGGCGCATTGTAATATCGGTCTGCCAACTTGTCTGACGAACATACGTTTTGATTAAACGATAAGTCCATACACACGCGTACGCACGCACGCACACACACATACACAAGCACATATATACATATATATAAATATTTAAATGCAGATGTAGTTGCATAAAGACATTTACATAACGTTACAAAGAAACACCTGTTTCTTAAACTTTGATTGATCCTCATTATAAATAACATTTCATTACGAAAGAATTCTAACAAGTCATTTCGTTATATTAAAAATCATGGTTTTCTTTTTTGTCGATTCCGTTTTGTCGATGAATCATTCCTCGAAAAGAAAAAATACGATGTATAATTTAGATCACTCGCGTGATTACCGGCTCATCTTATTGCGTAGATATTTCTATATGTATATATACAATAGCGAATTTATTCGTTCCATGATTTATAAATATAATCATGATTATCGTATATACAAACGAATTATTTAAATTTCTTGAAATTCTTTGTATGAATATTATATATTTTTCAATAACGCACATGGAACGAGTTCTCGTTGATCGTGCTTTAGAAGTTAACTGTAGCACACGTTAGACTCGTGCTCGTTTTAAACACGTGATTCCGGTGTTGCGTTACCTACTCTACTATTACAAACAACGTATTCAGAATATCAGGACATATTGTACGTTAACGATATATGTGTTTACAGTTAATACAGAGAAGTTCGTCGATTGATACGAGCAAATAATAGGACACAAGGAAATCGTGATCGATAATAGTAAGGTTATACGTATGTATGTATACAATTCACAATCGACAACATGTCTGTTTATATGTGTGTGTGTGTATATATCTGTGTGTTTTCATTCTACGTTCCGTAATAGGTTAACTAACAAATTACGAGAAAAAAACGAAGGAGAAGAGGGGGAAGGAGAACAGGAAAGAGTCGTTTGAATTTCGATGACGAAGTCCTGATTACGAGGCAACCTAGTCGTTCCTGGTCATTCGCACAAACGAAACGAAAGAAGCGTGACGTTCATTAGAGCATTTAGATGGAGTCAACAAAATGATTAGTAAGAGTTTCAAGTATATTCGAAACGTTACCGCACACGAAGCACAGATAATTTCAAGAAAACGCTGAAACCTACAAAACGCACTTTTCTACTTTATGCAAGTATGTATGTACGTAAATTCGTTCGCCACATAATCGTATGTAATGTCATTTGCGTTATCGATAATACATAAATCTCTCTCTCTTTATTCCCATCTTGTTGGAATTATGCGATAATGAAAATACTTATATAGGTAGGTAGATACGTAAGTATTTATATTTCGAGAGTTGAGCCATAGTACGTTCGCGAATAACACGAACGAACATTTAAACGACGAGTTTCTGCTCCGTTTCGTAGCGAGCTCGACACTTTCACCGCGAGCAGAGAACCGTAAAACGATGACGTGGATCCTTTTGCAAAGCTCCGTCGAGTTTCGTGTCGATCGTTCACGTTACACCTGCGAGAACGTGGATATTCGAAAATCCGAAAAAGATTACAAAGAGGACAACAAAATCGGAGCAACGATCGGCGAGATCAATTTTTATTCGCACTTGTGTGCGTGTGATGTCTCGATTAAAAAACCTTCGGTTCATTCATAAAGACCGCAAGAGCTTCGTTAAAATAAGTAAGAGTGAAATAGACAAAGAGACATAGATAAATAGATAGATAGCTTTTCGAAACAGCTGATCGACAATGAATAGTTCAACTATAAATAAATCGTTAATAGCTTTGTATTTTAGTGAGCAGCTTTCGAGCTAACGTAAGACATAACTTTTATTTTTGGAGCAGATTTTAAAAGACAGATTTCTAGGTATACGCGGGATATATATACATTTATGTATGTACGTATATATGTGCGTATATATGTTCGCACGTACATGTACATACGTAACAATGGCTGCTTAGTCACACGACCGGCTTCGCTAATGACGACACTGATGATGATGATGACGATGATAATGATGATACGCTCGTACGACTCGCATCGATTATCAAATCAAGTGGATTAGCGCATAACACACAGCACACATGTTTTTCTATGAACATCTTTTCGCAGAACCAAACTAGCGTATAATAGGTATTTCTTTTACGCGATTAAAATAATTAGAATTGTTCTGTTTTCCTTCCTCTTAGTTGGTTCGTTTATTTACACAACGATAATAATGTTTATGTACACGTCTGTTACTAAAGTATAAACATTAACTTTTTTTTCTCTATTTCTCTCTTGTTTGTCTCTCGAGAAACTTATAAATCACCTCTCGTATTTTTCTCTTTTTCTTTTTCTCAAAACCCACGTCGACTAGAAAAATTACTACCTTACAACAAGATACATTTTTATTTATTGGCGCATTACTACCAGCGATATTCAGCGATATCAGACTTTGCAACAAGTGCGTTGGTGTTCGTTGCTTAATCATTCTTCCTCGTGTATGAATATACGAATGAAAACAAATTAAAATAACGTATTCTTTTTCGAAACCAATGTTATCAATCTCTCACTACGGAAATCTTCTCGTTTCGTCCTCTTTCTCCTTCAATTATTTTTCTTTCCTTGTTATGTCGTTTTGTTCTGTTTTTATTATTTATTTATTTATTTATTTTATTTATTTATTTCCCTCTCCGATAAGCGAAAATCTTTTCGTTCCTTCTCTTTCATTTATTTGTCTTTTTCTTTGTATCATTCGTTTTTTCTTTTTTTTTAATTATCATCCACTTTTTACGTAGATTATTTTCCGTAGATAAGTTTTTTTCACGTAGATAAATTCAAGTAAGACAAGAGAAAGAAAACGAAAGAAGAAAAAGAAAAATAACTTGTGACCGAGGTATCCAATACTCGTACCATTGAAAAGGCAAAGAAT
This sequence comes from Vespula pensylvanica, assembly GCF_014466175.1. NCBI lineage: Eukaryota > Metazoa > Arthropoda > Insecta > Hymenoptera > Vespidae > Vespula > Vespula pensylvanica. Next base: position 1,193,595 of record NC_057701.1, on the reverse strand, counting down.
ACTGGCTTTGGATTTCGGTCTGATAATCAAAATCATTTGATATTAGTCACCCTTGACGACTGTGCGTTATTACATATCGCGCACAGACAACACATTAGTGACTAAAGAGAGAGAGAGAGAACTTTAATATCACGCAGATAATGCAGATACAAAATTTGTTACAACACGCAAAGCTGAAAGAGAGAAAGAGAGAGAAGAGAGAATAAGAGGAGATAGATAGAAAAAGACGTACGAACTATTTTTGAAATAGAAATCTTTTAGAGAAGAGAAAGGGGATTTGAACCTGCAACGTTGGGATCAACAAGCAACCACGCTGAACATTACCCTACGCATCAAATGTACAAATTTTATTCTGATATTACGACATACTTATCATCTAATTTATTTATATTTTTCTTTCCTTTTTATAAAATAATAAAAGAACGCACCGTATACGTTCTCTATTTTTTTTTTAACGTTTTCTTCTTTCTTTCATAGAAACGTACTTAGAATAAAAGGAATGTTAAATAGTTAAAAGATAAAAATTATATATCATAAACAATCTAATCGTACAAACAATGATATCATAGGTATGTGTATCGATCAATTACGTTGTCACTCGAAAGATCATCATACATTGGATAACGAACGAAAAACTCTCAATAGGAGATAATTTAATCTGAGACATGTGTGCGTGTGCGTGTGCGCGTGTCTCTATAAATGTATACATTTAATTACGTACATGCGTTTTAAATGTATCCTCAAGTGTTATATGAAAACAATCTTTTTTTCTCTCTTCTATATTCGATAAAATGACTCGATCGAGTCAGTTTTGCGAGATAAAATAAAAAAATCAAAAAGACTAAGACGATTGGATGAAGAGATGAAGAAGACAGAAGGAGGGGACTATAATGGTGTATACAAGCAAATGATATATGGATACTTGTTAAAAAAGCAAATTCGTATTCCCAAATGAAGTTCATTAAGAGATAACGATTTCTACGTAAAGAGGATTAATGATAAAGCAAGAATTATTCTGCTCGAAAAATATCTTCTAAGATATTTTCTTCAATTTTGTTTAGAATACCAAGAATTGTCTCAAAGTAATTTGATTTAAAAAGAAAAAATAAACAGGATCGATTTAATCTCTTTCTGAGAAACTTTTATATAGATTAATTTGCTTTTTTTTTCTTCCTTTCTTTCTTTTTTATATTCTTTTCTTTTCCAAATTGTAAAATTAGGAGCATCTAGAAACAGTTTGAACGGCTCGACCTGTGTTTCCTCGAATTTTTATTTTCGCTTGGTTATTTTTTCTTTATTTTTTTTTTTCTTTTTGCAAGAACACAACTTTCCTCAATTTTCTTACTTCCTTTTTCTGTTTTCCCTCATTTTTCTTTCTTCCACTCGTTTCGTTATGCAAGGAAAAAAGGGAGAAAAATGTTGACGATAATGTCGTTGGTAACAGCTACAAGAAATCAATGATAAATAACGTGAATCGTTTGCTCTTTTAATGTCGGCACGTTCGACCGAATGGATAATTCACGTGTGGTGGCTTCGAAGTAGTAACTACTACCTACAACTTACAAGAACGGAAAAGGCCAAGCGAAAGGAAAGTTCTTTGCGAAGGAAAGGAGAGCAGACAATGAAAGAAGAAAAAGACGGAGATCTTTTTACATGGATGGAGTATAACGCTAACTATTATTATAATGCACGCGCTATTTTTATATTAGAGAGAGAAAGAGGTAGAAGAAAAAAGAACGAAAAAAAGAAAAATTGAGTCGATAAAAAATAATTGTCAAAGACAAGATAGGTATCTCATCGTACAAGCTCGTACCGATAATTTACTACACGGAAAATTCTGATATTGCTTCGAGTGATCATTACGTAAGATCTGTACGAGTGTTATGTATGTGTGTATATGCACGGAATAAATTTTGTGTGCAGATACAACAGAAGCCTCCGTTAAACGCGTGATCAGAGAGACAATAATTAAATTTCAAATGTTTGAACGCGCGAAGATACATACCTACATAATTACATGATTTAACAGAGAAAATGTTATATTTGTATTAAAACGAAAAAAGAAAAGAAATGATCCGTATTAATCGTCGATAGTCACGTGTTTCCCTTGAAATTTTACTCAACTCCGAATAATTTCTTTTTAAGACCTTTCGAGAGTTCATTCTCTCCTTTCTTCATTCTTTTTTTTGTCCTCCCAATTGCGAAACAACGAGCCTAGCACGTTAACGATTGGCATTAACAAATGTTAACGTAATTGATATTTAAAATCATTGAGAAACTTTTGAGCCTCTCTTAAAGGACGTATTTAATTAATTAATTATCAAAAGATTTATTAAAAATTATTATCGAATTTTCAAAAATCTAGAACGATCTTGAGTCTACATTTTAGATTTAATGAAATTGCTAATAAACGACGACTCGTTCTGGGATTACCGTAATGGATAATAAAATAATTGATTCGAGGGATGCTGGTTCGCGTGAGTCAGGCGGATATAAGCGAAGAACTACAGGAGTGGGTCATCGTTTAAACGTAATAGAGAGAAGGGGAATAGAGAAGAGAAGAGGGTTGGATTCGCTATTCGATTTTATCCCGTCTCATCTGGAAGCAACTTGTTGTTTCATCATACCTACCGATAGATCGAAAGCGACTCACTCTAAACCGGTTAGAAGTTTCTTTATCGTTAAGTCCTACGCTAACAATGTTTCACTTGCATACATATGTATATGTATAAATACGTGATTGATTTTTCAATCAATCGTGATTGCTTATCGATTTATAATCGGTCTAACAACAAATAGAATTGATTAATTTCTCTCGATATACATATATGTATATATATATATATATATATATATATATATATATATAGCGATAGAGTAATAAAAAGATATAAAAGGATCGATTGAAATCGAGACGTCCTATGTACGTACGGTATCGAAAGGACGATTGTGATTGCCTATTAAGGATAAAGGTTATTTAATTAACTGCTTGCACCCACGTGTTCTTTGCGTGGATAAAAGAAACAGAAAGAGATAGAGACACACCTTAAACGGTGCAGGGTCAAAAACGTACGAGAGTGACGTTCACTGATTATTAATGACAATATATTTCGATAAGTCTCTTAATAGGGAACAACGCCTAGAAAATGAATTAGTTATATGTATGTATATCGTAAAAGATCGAACGCTCGATCGATCGATTGATCGATCGATCAAAGAAAACTAAATATTCAGATACATATTCTTAGCATTTTCTTAGCCAGTAAAAGTTTCCATTGCCACGTTGGAAACGTCTGATTCGAAGGAGAGATAAGAATCTAAGCTCTTGCGCGCTGCGGTAGGTATATAGATATATATATACACATACATAAATACATACATATACCAAGAGACAAGAACGCAAGAGAACTCGTTTCCGCGTGCTGAGAGTATGTTAGCAGCTTGATGTTGACGTCTCGGGTGGGTGGCAAACTGGTGGATCGAATCGCGTTGAAATTACGTGGGATGAAGCGAGAAGGAAAGATTGCAAAGAGAGAGAGAGAGAGAGAGAGAGAGAGAGAGAGAGAGAGAGAGAGAGAGAAAAGATAAAGATAGACGTATATAAGTCTACATATGTATAGAACGCATTGCTCGTTATCATTATGCAAATGACCCAGGCAGACGTTAGAAAAGAGTTACGTGTACACGTGTATACGTGTATATATATATATATATATATATATATATATATATATATGTGTGTGTGTATGTA
>NC_057701.1:1162189-1189744 GCF_014466175.1 Vespula pensylvanica | reverse complement strand
ATGTATGTATGTATGTATGTATGTATGTATATGTATATGTATATGTATGTATGTACGTATGTATGTATGGATGTATGTATCTATATATATTGTTACTTCCCTTTTTCATTTCTCCTTCGAAAAGTCATTGAATCAAAAGATGAGCTAACCTAGTACTAAAAATAAACTATTTTGCAAGTTTCTGAGTCATTATAAATGACGATAATGTATTGTTGATCACGTTGATAAGCCTCGTGCTAAATGACGTTCTCCTTTTTCTTTTCGCTCTTACTTACTCACTTTCTTTTTTTCTTTACGATGATCGATAAGAAGAAAAATAATCTAAGTACATAATATATCTCGATTTCTTTATTATTCTTTCTTTCTTTCTTTCTTTCTTTCTTTCTTTGATATTAAAAATAAAAAGGATAAATATCAAAGATAAGCGGACAAATTATTCGCATGTTCTATTGCGCGAACCGGATTTTCTACATGATGCCATTGACCTGTGAGCGATACCAGATATCGATTTACATATAATTATAACTAGAAGGGATAAAAAAATGAAGAAGAATCGTAGAAATGTGTCTGCATATATCATAAGTCTCTTCGAAAGGTCCAGTTCGATAACCTACTACTACCCTCTCCTCCCACCTCCTTCCAGTCTCCTCCCACCCTTTCTCCTACCCGACTCTTACTTTTTCTACCCTTCTATCGTCGTGTTCCGACGTAATCTATGCTTTGTTTACGTCACTTATCGAGTTACGCTGCGCTTTCGGCAAGGCCGAAACTTGTATCACGAGTAAAAACAATCTGCAATTAAACTAACGGATAACAAAGACTACCCAATGTTATTAGATATTATTTAATTCGTATGAGAAGAGGAATGAAAAACAAAAAACAAAGAAAACAATATGCAAAGAAAAAAATAAAATTACGATAATCAGCAGAATTAGTTGACGAAACATTGTAATTATATAAGATTATTTTCTTGCTTAATTAAATCAATAAAAAATATGTTATGTTGAGATTAATTAAAGAAAAATGATAATAAAAGTTATAATATATATATATATATGTATATACATATATTTTATTATATATCCGACATAAATAACCTCTTATCGTAGATAATAAGAACATCGTAAACAATTTTATGATAGCCAGATAATTTTTTTTTAGAAAGACACGACGTGTTTACCTCACGCGTTAAAGACATGTTTATATGTACATATATATTTATGTATATGCATATGTATTATATGTATATTATATTTTCATGCAGACAAACATATTTTTTTCAAACGTGGGTTCTTAAAGGTCACGACTTCGAAAAAGACAGAGAGAGAAAGAGAGAGAAAGTTTATTTCTCCATAACGCTTTCTTGTTCATTTTCAAGGAATATCGTTCGTTTATACTTTTAGTGAACATATAATGTTCATTCAAAATCAAATAAAGAATCTACTTTTCATTATTTATCTATATATACGTATTATGTATATATATCTATACGTAGGAAAATATAATGGGTGTGGAAAAGCTCGAAAAATTTACATCATATTCAAAGTGATGTGTTCCTTGATATTATGCGCATAATTAAAAGAAAAAAAGAAAAAAATCTCTTCCTCTCTCTCTCTCTCTCTCTCTCTCTCTCTCTCTCTCTCTCCGTTTCTCTCGCGGTAGCATAAGAATATTCGTAATTAATTGCTCGTAGCGTCGGAGACGAAGTTAATTAAGTTGGAGATGTAGACACTTTCGAACGAACTCGCTGATACAAGTTATTGAAATTTGGATTCTACTCACATAGGAGAGGATTAAGTCACGTTTCAAGGCTTGAACTTACTCAACATATCCGACGCGCTTATTTCAATATGTGTTCACGCGTGTGGGTTATTTCTTTTTCTTTCTTTTTATTGGCTCACGTCGAGTACCACAGAGCTTATTTTAAGAAATAATTATTGGCTTTTCCCTCTATCCTCACATCCCTCCACACCCTCACCTCCCACGCACGTTACTACGAACTTGTTAAAGAGAAAAAGAGAAAGAGAGAGAGAGAGAGAGAGAGAGAGAGAGAGAGAGAGAGAGAAGAAAACATAGAAATAACAACGTGGAATTTGATTTCACGGAAAAATAAATCGATCGTTTCTAAAAATTCGAATACTTTTCAGTTAAATTCTATTACAATTTACAACGCATAAATATAGCGTATTATTAGTTTCGATCCATTTCGAGGAAGAATATAGGATATACTTTTGCCACGTGTCATCTATAAAAAATTTTCCACGTATAAATAATGTAAACAAGAGGACGATAGGGACCTTCGTAAATTAAAAGAATCGGATAGAGATTAAGGTCATTAGATCGAGTTCCTTCAAGTTTGTTAGGTTTAAACAAACGTTAGTAAAACGTTAGAGTGATACAGGTTGCCTTTTAAAATCATTCTCGTAACTCGATTGAAATACAATCGTATTTCCGCTAGTTAATCTTAGATCGGTTCTCGTACAGACTAGTGCCAATATTGGTGACGTTTCTATCGTGAAGGCTAACGAAAAGAAAAAAAAAAGAAAAAGAAAAAGAAATAAAAACAGAAAGAGAAGGAAAAAAATCTATTTCCATTCATTTCCACTTCATCTTTATTACTCTTCCTTCGCTCTCCTACACAAGAGACAATGAATTCGTTCATAACTAATAGCAAATATAAAAAGAAAAAAAAAAAACTTGATCGTCAAGGTTAACCTCGATCATTCTGATTCATAATAAGTTTCGAACGATCAGATAGTTTTTATTGTAAAAGAATGTGCGAATAAAAAAGAGAGATATAGAAAGAGAGAGTGGGAGAGATAAGAAAAAAAAGAAACGAAATATTATTTACATTTTACTACGACGTGTTCTATGATTACGAGGTGAAATCGTATCAGAGGCGTCTAACTGTCTGGGCAAGCAAATCTCGCACTGGCTGTCGTCCAAAGAGCGAGCAAGAGTCTCTCAATCAGTCACGTAATTTACTTGAATAGAAAAAGAAAAAAAAAAAACAAAAAAATGATCTCAACGCGTTGTACGCAATAGTAGTAGATTTATACGGCATGAGCCAAAAGTTCTCTAGGCTTGTAGTTTTACAATCTGATCAAAAAGAAAAAAAAGAGAAAAGAAAAAAAAGAATTAGTTTGAAAAATCTCGAAGACGAGATAATTTAAATATTCTCAAATTTTGACTACTGTAATAACTCTGTACTAAACTCCTCGTTTATTTTTATTCTTTATCGTTTTTCTTCTATAGAGCATCATCGATATTGTGTTTCATATGTTTATTTTTTCTTTTAAATATATATGTATACATATATATACATATATAATATGAAAAGAATGTTTAGAATATTAGAAGGAGAAAAAAAAAAAAGAAAAAGAAGAAGAATAAAGCACATGATGCAGCTCGTTTCTTTCTTCAGCTTCTTCCCTTTCAAGTATTATTCTCGTTTCGAGTTGAAAGCCCAACAAAACGAAAATGATTTTGAAGAGGGGAAAAGAGGAGCTCGTAGAATTCCGAGTAAGAAGCGAAGAAAGAGACGTTTCTCTAAATACATCTTGCGAGCTCGGAGCAATCCACGTAGCCAGGAGACAGATGCGTCTTCTAACAATTGGCTAACTAAAACGAAACGATCAAATGAACGTAAACGATTTTCTATTGCAGCGTTGAACACGTTGGATCCATAAATCATTCGTCGGTGTAATCAAACGACGATTATTTCGACTTGGAAAAACAAATTTCGAGTGAAACGTTTATCAATTTTTAGATCAACTTCGTAGACGTTTCGATTTGTTTTTTTTTATTTTTTTTTTTTTTTAATATATAAATGTAATCAATTTAATTTGTTATAAACAACGTGGATTCGATCGAGCATTATGTATAAAATAGAAATACGAAGTAAAAAAAAATTGGCGGATGAGTGTCGTATTACCCACCGCCGACATCCCTGGTGGGGATCGAACCCACGACCTTTGGATTAGAAGTCCAACGCGCTATCCTCTGCGCCACAGGGACTTGGTGATGTGAGGTGCTTACGGCTATCTTACAAGCAAAAATCAATTCCGATTCTTGCTTAATAGATGTCGCCACTATTCCTATGCAACGCAATACAGTAGCGTATCTTGTCGGGCGATTGTTAATGACGTAAATGACATACTCTTTAACATTTCTCTATTATTCGATTAACCTAAAATTAATATCGCTTTGATAATACTTGTAACTATACTTCTTATTCTGTTTACGTAACGTTACGATTAAGATCGAAGTCTAAAACGATATTTATTTATTTCGTATTTATTCGAAACAAAATATTCTATTATTTCTCTTCTACTCTAGAACATTGTTCAAAGTAGAACGTTTTCTTCTTTTTTCTTTTGTTTCTTTGAATCACCGAAAATTCGTCGATTATAACGTACGATAGCTCCTAACGTGCGCCGTTAATATTACGTCCCTGCGTTGCAAGTTGCAATACGTAGAGAACGATCAACACGCAGAGAACTCAAGTGAAGTAGACTCGACGTGTTCTGTGTTACTACGTCTCTCTCTCTCTCTCCTTCTGTCTATCAACCTTTCCAAACGATTGATCTATCTAGTCGGTGGGGCGCTCGTCGAAGCATAAACAAAGTGCGTGCGGACAACGAAGAGCGTCATTGTCATTTTCAGTGTCCTGTGATAAGGAGATATAGAAAGGAGAAGGGTTGGACGTTGATCGAACACTGGTGTTGGAGAAGAAAAAGAAGGAGAAGAGGAAGAAAGAGGGAAAAAAATGGGAAGGAAGACGACGAAAACGAAAATGAAGTATTTTGAGGGAAATGGAGAGAGGGAAAGAGAGTGAGAGAGGGATCGAGTGGAACGAAGAAAACAGAAAAAGGAAAAACAGAAGACAGACAGATAGAGAGAGAGAGAGAGAGAGAGAGAGAGAGAGAGAGAGAGAGAGAGAGAGAGAGAGGAAGGAAGAAAGAAAGAGACGCGTGTGTTGTGATTTCCGTGCGCGCGGAAGAGAAAGAGAGAGCGAGAGAGAGAGAGAGAGAGAGAGAGAGAAGAAATAGATGATAGTGTAAAGAAAGAGAGAAAGAAAGAGAGAGAGGGAACGAACAAGATGGCCGGCCAGAAACATATGACAAAGAACGGCGAGCTACCGCCGTGGCCGAGGGCGACGTTCGTTCGGTTCCTCGGCTCTCGGTATTGCCGATCCTAGTTCGTTTTCGAGAGAGAAAGAGGTGTTTTTTGGCACTGGCCGTGGTGCTCTTTTCGAAGAGGGTTCTTTATAGAGAAGGGAAAGAAAGAAAGCGCGAGAGAGAGAGAGAGAGAGAGAGAGAGGGATAGAAGGGGTAGAAGAAAAGATAGATAGAAAGAGAGAGAGCGAGAGGGAGAGAAAGAGGAAAGAGGAAAGAGGAAAGAGAAAAGAAAGGGGGGATCGTGACTGCCAAGAGAGTCGGTGATCCTGTGACCGAAGGAGCCATGACTACGCGTGGAGAATGGGCTCGATCGCATCGGTGTTGCAATGGCATTGCTCGGAGTGCGCTCTGATAAATCCAACGGAGAGCGCGCGATGCGCCAGGTGCGGCCTGGCACGAATCAGGAGCGATGACGAGAGGGCGACTAGACTCAGCCGAGAGTTGAGCGCAAAGCGCGGGGAACCTCCTCCGCGCCGGATGAGACAGTTACGTCGTAGGAAAGAGGGGAAAGACGCGGAGGAGGAGGAGGAAGGGGAGGAGGGGGGAGAACCCGACGAAGAGGAAGGTGTTTCTTCTTCTTCTTCTTCGTCGTCGTCGTCGTCGTCGTCTTCGTCATCGTCGTCGTCGTCATCGTCGTCGTCTTCGTCGTCGTCGTCGTCGTCAGGATCGTTACCACCGACGCCACCACCAAGGCTCAACTTTCATAGGCTCGGTAACAATACCACCGAAAACCATCCACAGGTTGACGTCCACGAGGATACGATTACCATCCGCGAGCCCACCGAATCCCTCGCACTACGGTTTTTTCAACGGTGAGGAGATCTCGTTCCCTCACCCACCATCTCCTCTTCTCTTTTTCCTTATCCTTTGCTTGCCATCCTTTCATCCGGTTCAACTATCTCGATGAAAGCTCCTTCCTTGGTCATTGCACGCAGTATCCTGTTTATGTTTTTATAGCGGAGAGAACAAGAACAAGAATCATTCCTTGTTATGATCCTGGCGAAAAGGTGCCAAACTTTTCAAATGAATTTATATATTGGAAGATATATTTTATCAGTTATATCTTTGTCATAGGAATAACATAATTCATTGCACCTATGACATTTTATTCCGTTATGTTTGTCTTGGCACATTGTTGGCACATTGTTTGCACAGTGTCATATCGTTTGGACAACGTGTTATGTTATTTGTTTTTTTTTCTTTTTTTTTTTAAAGGTCTCTTAATAAACGTTTCTCTATTATTTGTTAATGTTAATAGATATTTTCTTTGTATTTGCTTTCTAGCATTGATAAGGATTCGTCTGTATCCGATGTTCTTAAGAAGAGACCACGTTATAGTTCGTGGAGTGGGAGTATCTGTGACAAAGAGCCACTTAAACGATCCACTTCTGTACCTTCCCTAGTGACACGGTGGACCTGCATTCGTTGTTTGTTGGATAACAGTTGTAGCTCTACATTGGTTTGTGCAGCCTGTGATGCTAGTTTTTCTATAGCCCAGCTTGATGAAAGACAGATAGGAGCGAGGAAGGGCAAAAAACTTAATCAGTGTAAAACCAAACAAGAACCCAACGTAGAGTTGTTAAAAAATGCAGTATTTGGACGGCTGACCAAAAATTTGGATGCTGGCTATAGTATAACGTATACTCCCTCTAATGCCAAGAGAGTTTATAACAAAGGTAATTTGTATCAAAGAGCTCGTATATTTGTGATGTTATGTATACGACATAAGATGATTAGATTATAATCATTATTTTGACCGGATAGGTATGGCACAATTGACAAGTATAAGTCGCAGTGAAAGAGGAAGAAACGTACGCGAGGAGTGGACATTACCTACGCTCGAAACGATGGATCCAACGTCGCTTCCCTACTCGGATAATGCGGAAAGTTCTCAACGTTCTCCTAAGCGTCACAGTCCTTCTATGTATGAAAGAGTTAAATCCAAAGTGAGTCGTTCTTTGTCTAATGGCTCCGTCGTACAAAAGCTCTCTGAACTCGTTATTCAAAGACCCACCAGCTTAGTAGTATCCGAAGCACATCAGGACGATGCCTTGTGGAGTTGCGATAATTGTACGCTCGATAACGCACCGGGATTGGAGCAATGCGAAGCGTGCGAAGCACCTAGAAGCCCAGCACCGTGCAGTGGTGTTGTTATCAGTGTTCCTGCTTGGGAGACACGCGCGTTGTCCTCGGCAGGTCCACTGTCTTATAGACGATCTTTCTCTGATGTCAATTCTATTACAAATGTGACTCAGAGGAAGACCATAAATCGTAGGAGTCTAAATGACGAAGAACCACCGGCGGTACCTCCACATTCCATTGGTTTCACCTCAAAACCAAAGTATTCTTATATAGGTATCAGCGAGCCTGATGTTCCACCACCATTGCCAAAGAAGCAAAGCAGCAAATTAGGTTTACTAGCCACCAAGGCACATAGCGAAGCTACCAGCCCTGTTAGTGATGTAGCCAGTGTGAGTCCTTTAAAACGTATGTGGACGTGTCAAAAGTGTTCTTATGCCTACAATCCTCTGTGGTCTGTGGCTTGCGATATTTGCGGTTCCCCTAGATCACCACCTTCTCTCACGCAACCTAGTTTAATAACTGTGACTAAGGATGGAGCTAGTTGTCCTATGCGAGTGCAGTCTCCCATTATAGTGTCACGAGACAGTGTCAGATACATCCCACCAAAATCGGCTACCTTGGCTACAGCAGAGTCTGATTTGGACGATCAGTTGGATCCTCCTCCTTCTCCGGTTTGGACTTGTAAGAAGTGTACATTACTTAACGCTGCTTCGCGAACTACGTGCGAAGCGTGTGGTGGCTCCAAACTTAAAAGCATAATGCACTTGGAGGACGCTACATTAAGAAAAGGGGAGAGTTGGGTATGCCCCTCGTGTACATTAAGGAATCCGCTATCAGCACAAACTTGTAATGCCTGTAAGACGTTAGCAGACTTTTTAGAAGTGCCCAAGGACAATAGAATTCAAGGACAAAGAAGTCCAAGTCCAAGACTTTGTCAACCAGCAAATTCAAAAGTTGTTGCTCAAAAATATAAAAATTCCGTACGAAGGAACGGTTCCTCGATAGCTGACAAAAGACATTCAAGATCCAAAGATCCGAGTCATACTCAAGTAAGAACCTTTTTCTATTTATGCTCCTTCTCCCTGCGATAATCTCACATAGTCTTTTTCTTTTTTTGCTCGCTACAGTGGCAATGTAAGCTGTGTACTTATGAAAATAAGAGTACAAACAGAACTTGCGAAATGTGCCAAAGCTCGAAGACCTTATCCGAAGCATCAGGGGATAGACCTAGACTTATCGAGGCTGGTACTAGTACACTTACGATGCAACGTCAGGAAAGTGTGGTAATGGAAAATTTAAGACAATTGGAGGAAAGAGAAGCACTGGAAAAATGGGAGCGTATAGTACGTTATTGTAAAGAGGTAATAGAACGTTGAACTAAATTAAAACCGCGCGGTACTTTCCTTTATGACAATCGACTAACTACACTTCCTCTTTTTTCTTTTTCCCTTAAGACGAACGAGCCCTTCGTCGACGATTCATTTCCACCAGCTCCAAAATCTTTGTACTATAATCCCGCGGATACGAAAGATAATCACGTAGTTCAATGGAGAAGACCTCATCAAATTAACGTTGACTCGAGCGTCGACTCTAAACTGCCATGGGCTGTTTTTAGAACACCGTTGCCCTCAGATATTTCGCAAGGGGTCTTAGGAAATTGCTGGTTACTTTCAGCATTAGCCGTATTGGCAGAAAGCGACGAACTCGTAAGAAGGGTTCTCGTGATGAGAGAAACGTGTCCCGAAGGGGCTTATCAAGTTAGACTGTGTAAAGATGGAAAATGGACAACGGTATTGGTCGATGATCTCTTGCCTTGTGACAAAAGAGGTCACTTAGTATATTCACAGGCAAAAAGAAAACAACTTTGGGTACCATTGATCGAAAAGGCCGTTGCTAAAATTCATGGTTGTTACGAAGCTTTGGTATCGGGCAGAGCTATTGAAGGTTTAGCTACGTTAACCGGCGCACCGTGCGAAAGTGTACCTTTGCAGCCTTCTGCATTACCAAGCGAAGATGAACTTGATAAGGATCTCATTTGGGCACAACTTTTGTCATCGAGACAAGCTATGTTTCTGATGGGTGCTAGCTGTGGTGGTGGTAACATGAAAGTCGACGAAGAAGAGTATCAAAGAAAAGGTTTAAGACCAAGGTAGACTTGAAATTTAATCGATTCCAACAAAACTAATACGTTCTACGAACTTTTAAAACTTTAACAATTCTTCCAGGCACGCATATTCCGTTCTCGACGTACGCGACGTTCAGGTGAGTTACAACAAAACGTCGTAATCACGTTCGACGATACGATCGAACTGCAACGGAATATCTCTTTTCAGGGAATACGTTTGTTGAGACTACGAAACCCCTGGGGTCATTACAGCTGGAAAGGAGATTGGTCCGACGATAGTCCTATATGGACTCCGCAATTGCGAGAAATGTTAATGCCACACGGTGCTTCGGACGGCGTCTTTTGGATTTCCTTTGACGACGTGTTAAAATATTTCGATTGCATAGATATATGCAAGACGAGAGTTGGTTGGAGCGAAGTTAGATTACGTGGTACGCTACCGCCTTTATCATCTCTTAGGCATTTATCGTGCGTATTGTTAACAGTATTAGAACCAACTGAGACTGAGTTCACACTATTCCAAGAGGGTCAAAGGTATGCATGTTTCTATTAACTTGACGGTCGAGTAAAAGTAAGACCTTAAGAATTTGTTTGTTTGAAAAATACGTAGGAATTCTGAAAAGTCACAACGTTCTCAGTTAGATCTATGTGTGGTTGTATTTCGCACGCGGTCACCAGCAGCACCAGAAGTGGGGAGATTGGTAGAGCATAGTAAGCGGCAGGTACGAGGATTCGTTGGATGTCACAAAATGTTAGAAAGGGACTTGTATATAGTCGTATGTTTGGCATTTAATCATTGGCATACCGGTATGGAGGATACATCCAGCTATCCGGAGTATGTCCTCGCAATACATAGCTCTAAGAGACTTCTGGTAGAACAAATATCTCCTCCTGCGTTCGTATTGGCCGATGCGATTATAAGTTTAACGTTGGCGAAAGGACAGCGACACGAGGTAAAAGGAAACTTTGTTGATTCATTATCGATTTGAATTCTGTAATATCGACCGAAATTAAGAGGGAAATATTTTTCTAGGGAAGAGAAGGTATGACGGCGTATTATTTAACCAAAGGATGGGCTGGTTTGGTGGTAATGGTGGAAAATCGTCATGTTAATAAATGGATACACGTAAAATGTGACTGCCATGAAAGCTATAACGTTGTGTCCACAAGAGGACAGCTCAGAACTGCCGATAGTGTTCCCCCACTTCACAGGTACGTTTTACTCGTTATATTATTATAAAATTGCTATCCTTACGATACTCCTTTTTCCAGACAAGTTATCATAGTCCTAACGCAATTGGAAGGTAGCGGAGGTTTTTCAATAGCACATCGACTCACTCACCGACTAGCGAACAGTGGAAATTTGCACGATTGGGGACCACCCGATACCCAACATCATCCTCAAATAGATACTCAGGTCGAAGGTTTACACAGTCCTCGTTTAATCACGTGAAAATTTACGTGTTACGACTGACTTTCGTTGAACACACAGGGGCGACGTTTAAGAAAAAAAAAGAAACAGTAAAAAAGTGCCGATATTGCTCGAAAATTTTTTATTATAATAGCAAAAAAGTTGAAAGATTTCGACTGAAAACAACGTAAAGAAAAAAAAAAAAAAAAAGAAAAAAGAAACTAAAACAACGTAGGAAGATTGCAATGCATAGTACATCATCCCAAAGTAATTAAAAATGATACTTTTCGTGCTTTCTAATCGACGGTACTTCATGAAAATTCTTAGAGTTGCAATACGCTCAGCGCAAAGGACAGGATACAATAATTAAAAAAAAAAAAGAGAAAAGAAAAAAGAAAAAAAACGTAAAAAAAAATACAAATAAGAATAAAAAGGGAAAAAGAGAAAGAAAGAAAGAAAGATTAATAATACGATGGTTCTCTGAGGTTAAAAATTTGTAATATTTTCTTCTTTACACTCTTGTATGATTCTCTAGATTCGCGTTCTAACGAGAAAGCACATACTTCAAAAGAACACAAACAAAAAGCAAATTAAAAAAAGGACAAAAAAGAAAATATCGGGTGCTGATTAAATCATTGGATATCTCTGCTGGAACCATTGATCCATAAAATAAAAGATGAAAAAAACAAAAATAAAGATAAAAATTAAAAAAATTAAAAAAATAAAAAAAGACTTAAGGATATGAAAAATATTTATGTGAAGAGACAAGTTTTAATATAGAGGTTGTTGCGTTGAGATCGATGCACGCTATCTTTCCGATTACTGCCAGAGGTACAAAGAGATAATACATTGGACGCGCATATAAAATGAAAAACTGTTTGAATTAGAAGGTACGTCTCTTGTCTAGGTGCAATAGCTTAAATCTTAACGTTTCACGATATATCACACACATTCCGGATATTATTTTGCAAAATGAAAAGTTACTTATCTTCTAAATAATATATGAAATAGAGAACAATGTTTGCACGTTTATCAATTAATTATTCTCTTCTATCGTTTCGTATGAAAACTTCTGAAAGTGATGGTGTGCATTTATATCAACGAAACGGCTTGTGTAACGACACACACTTTGCTTGTTATATATATATATATATATAAAAAAGAAAAAAGATATGGAAGAAGAAGAATAAGAAAAAGAAGAAGATGAAGAAGAAAAAGAAAAAAAGAATTATTTTCTCAACTTAACATTTAAGCATCATTCATAAGAAATGAGAAAACCTAAATGAAAATATAAAATAATATAATATAAATTGCGATATCTCTAGAAGTCATTAAGGAATTTGCGAAAGCACGATACGATAAAACATTGTTTTCTTTTTCTTTTCTTTTTTCTCTTTGGAATTGCTTAAATTTGCTTAGTGGAACATCATATAAATACAATTTCACAATTTCTCATTTTCACTTTGTGTCTCGTGCATCCTATCGCTGAGAACGCTCTTACATTATATAAGCGTGATAATGATGATGATTATGATACTGATGATGATGATAATGATAACAATTATGATGATAATGATGATGATGTTGATGATGATGATGATGATGATGATGATAATGATGATGATGATGATGACGATGATGATGATGATGATGATGATGATGATGATGATGATGATAATGATAATGATAATGAAGACGATGATAATGATAATGATGATGATCGAGGCTCATTTGACATGTACAAATGTAACAAGGAGATGAACCTTCGAAGGAAGAGTTTTCAAATGATATTGTAGCGTGTTGTTTCCTTGCCCAAATTTATTTTGCTTCCATCTCACAAGTGGATGCAGTGCTTCTTTTTGAAAGTGACGTAGCACATTGCTACAGAACCAAAGACCCATTTCAGAAATCTTAACGATATTATATACATTATTAACGCGTTCACTGCCATTCTATGCAATTTATATAGAAATGTGTTTCTCTTTCATATTATTTTATTTTATTTTATTTTATTTATTTCGTGTTTTCTTTTTGTTTCTCTCTCTATCTCTCTCTCTCTCTCTCTATCTCTGTCTCTCTCTCTCTCTCTCTCTCTCTCTCTCTCTCTCTCTCTCTCTCTCTCTCTCTCTCTCTCTCTCTCTCTCTCTCTCTCTCTCTCTCTCTCGCTCTCTCCTTTTATTATTTTATTTATTTTATTATATCAAATTCTTAAGATTTAGTTACGTCAATAATAAACGAATAAAATTCTTGCATATCACTATAATTGAGACGATCATTTTACTTTTGTAAAGTCCTACACATTCTACGACTATGTTTATATGTATGTACATCTTTAGAGATTTCATACATGACACACGTATCACGTGTATAAATATACACTCACAAACATATATATAACTGTGTATGGGCAAGCATGGCAGTTAGCGAGTTAGAAGCCAAATTTAAGCTAATTTGCGCGGAAGTCAGCTGTCCCCATTCATGTGGTTTTCTCTTTTCTCTTTTTTTTTTTTTAAGAATCAACAGTGCCGCTGTAACTCACAACAGAAAGAGCAAAATGGGAAAGAAAAGAGAACGAACAAAGAAAAAACTAAAGCACACATAATGAATTATTTTTCGTTGAATCGTAAATTGAGAACGCGTTTAGCTCTGTATACATAATATACATAGGTACATACATACATACATCATACATGCATACATGCATCTATGCATACATGCAAATATACATACAAGCAAAAAAAGCATTTTGTGATTTTCGACAAGTTGAAGTTTCCATCATCGTACGCTTTTCTCTTTTTTCAATAGAGAATCATTACAATTTTAAGATAACATTGCCTTTTGTATCGCGGATAAAAGTTAATTGCAATAACGATATGCGAATAATGTTCTCCTCTATGTTCGATTACTATCAATCGATTATATTAGCCTTTTAAGAATTGTTATTGAGATATATCGTCGAGTCGATATGTATTTTCACCGAGCTCACGTACACAAATGCACGCAACGTACACACATAAAAAAGCAAAAAGAAGAAAAGAAAAAAATAAATAAATAAATAAAACACCATGAATTTTCTGTAAAAGTATGAGAACAGAAGAATAAATGTAAGAATCGTTTTCGATAATATTCGAACGTTATAATATATAATAATTCCATGTAACGAGTCTAAGGAGAAATATTTATTGAAAAGTCCGAATATGTAACTTCTTTCTTTTCATTTTTTTTTTAATTATTTTGATTGCATTGTTGTTGTTGTTGTTGTTGTTGTTGTTGTTGTTGTTGACTCTGTATAGGCGAGAAAAATGGCGAGATTTTTCTATGGTAAACTCGAGTGCGTTTTATGGCTTCGATTGGTCAAACTGCCATTATCAAATTCTTTTTCTTATAAGATAGACGACCGATGATAGATAAATAATAGATCACTTGAAACAAAGAATGTTCTTTTTCTACGTACATATATACATATGTATAAATGTATATGTATGTATGTATCTATGTATGTACATATGTATGTACGTACTTCGAATATAGAAAAATTCTTCGAAACTCTTTCTGCACATAATGAATGTCGTGATGTGACAATATAGTAATCGCTGTGATCAGACGACGACGACGATGACGACGACGATGACGATGATCTAATTCGAAAGAATATGTCTAAACGAGGGGTCTTTGAGGAAAAACGAGCAGCAGTTTTGGGAAAAATTAAAAAAATAAAAAATAAAATATAATAAAAGAAGAAAAAACAAAAAGAAAAGAAATTAAATAAAAATAATTAAAAAAAGAAAAGAAAAAGAAAAAAAATAGTACAAAATGCTAACTTGCTATACAGAAATCCGCTTACATTCTTTTTTTACCGCAATACATCTCAAGATAAAATATGATGATGACGACGACGATGATTATAATGATCATGACGATCATGATGATGATGATAATGATGACGATGATAATAATGATAATAATGAATGCTAGTAAGCGATTTGGAAAAATATCGAACATCTTATAATTATTTCTAATTGCCAAGCCTTTTCCGAGTACCCAGATTATTAGAATGTATGTAGTGAGAGAAACGGATGAGCTCGGATTATAAAAAATAGTTTAATAAATAAATGTCTTTGTTGTATACTTCGGTAGAGTTCCGGTGCTAAATAAAATTAATTAATTATAGGCTCGTTTACACACGTGTACACTCCAATTGTCATATATTAAATGTTACTTAGGCCGATTTTTATAAGAAAGAAAAAAAAAGAAATGTTTTATCTGAATTAACGATCTCAATAGATCCTAGCCTGGCCTAATAATTAATAACTATTTAATTACTTTTGAATGTGAAAAATATTCGACAGAATGTACCACTCGATATTATCGGCCTTAGAGTGAAATGTTAACTAAATGCTAACAAAAAAGATTTTTTTTAATTATTTTCTTATTTTTGGTTTTTCTATTTTCTTTTTATATCTTTATTTATGAAAATCTTTGGTTTTAACACGCGATCTCTCTCTCTAACACTATATATATTACCACACATTTGATATTAAATTATAAAGAGCACTGCAATCCTAATTTCTAAGAAACATATGTGATAACAAGTAGTAAGGAAAGTGAATAAATTGGAATGCAAAGATAATAGTAGATAATTAAAGCATATATTGTAACAGTGGCCTAAAAGAGAGCGAATAAATCAGCAAAAATTCAATAATTCGATTATATAGATCTAAATTATAATGAAAAGAATCTTTAGAAAAATATATGCTTTAATCTACTCTCACACTGATTCATGTAGTATATACACGTAGTATATACACATACGTACTGAATTATCAAAAGACGTTTGATTATTAACGTAATACCAATACATAATAAATAATATTATAAACGGAGTTACACGTTTCAAGTTAAAAAGTGAAGATGCAAAAAAGAAAAATGAAATAATCTTAGGCTCATTCCACCGAAGTGTACAGCTATTTCATTGCATATGCACAAAATGTATACACAGAAGAACACAGATACACACACGTT
Source organism: Vespula pensylvanica (assembly GCF_014466175.1). Classification (NCBI taxonomy): domain Eukaryota; kingdom Metazoa; phylum Arthropoda; class Insecta; order Hymenoptera; family Vespidae; genus Vespula; species Vespula pensylvanica. The sequence goes on along the minus strand of NC_057701.1, from coordinate 1,173,924 downwards.
ACACATACATAGAGAGGAACAGAAACATGAACCTTTTATCCAGCAACAGATAATACGATTTTTAAACAAATTAAAAGAAATACGATAATAAATCTGATTCTTTCATTTCGCTATTGTAAAAGCTGACCTTTAGTGCCATAAATTAAATCACGATTGAAGATGTTGCTGATGAGAGTGAGGAGGAGAAAGACGTTGCGGAAGATTCATAAAAAAAAAAAAGAAAAAAAACAAAGGGGGGAAAAAGTAATAAACAAATAAAACGAGAGCGATTTTTAATATTGCGATCGCACCCACCGATTTGTCATGGTATAATATTTTCTAACGACGATTTTTCTTTTTCTAACGAACGAAAGAAAATGAAGAAAAGATATACTATATATTTTACATATTGCATATAGTATCGAAGGACGATATTGTACGTAGATTGTCGATAATTAATTACATGAAAGAAAAAAAGAAAATGAATAATAATAATAATAATAATAATAATAATAATAATAATAATAATAATAATAATAATATAATAATAATAATGAACCAGTTGAGAGAAGAAGAGACGAAGATGTTCGTTTTTCTCGCAAATATTACAAAATAAAAAACAAATAAAAAAAGAAAAAAAAACATTCTTTGGCAGGCGTAATTTATTGAGATTCGTAAATAATATTACGAGGAAAAAAGAGAGAGAGGAAGCGATAAAAAGGAAAATTAAAGAAATATAGGAAAGAAGTGGGCATGAAAAAAAAAAGAAAATAAATAAATAAATAAATAAATAAAAGAACGCGTGTGTTTGCTGGATATAATCCTCGACAAATTATCTTAACGTTCGAACGGATTTAAACGTTTTAGAAAAAAACAAATTCTGTATGTAAATATACAAAGTCGAAGAAAATATAAAAAAGAAAAAAAGGAGAGAAAAAAGAAGCGGACTAAAAGAAAAAAGAAAAAAGAAAAAAGAAAAGGTATTTATTCTATTTCGCGAAGCGAAACGAGACGAGAGATGAAAATCTGATATAAAGAAGCAAAAAATAAGTTAATATTTATACAGCTTGCGTTTTCGCACACACGTACATAAGTATGCATACGAATGTTTATTTGTATGCGCTTTAATTAAACCCTTTTATTTTTATTTTCAATTTTACGACGACATTCAATAACGTATAAAATGCAAAGAGTATACAGTGATATATATATATATATATATATATATAAAACAGATGTCGGTATATATACATTTTATATATATATATACCTATATGAAAAGTTTATATATATGTATATATATCGTCCTTTACATACGATGGTGACGTGCGAATTAAAATTATTTCTACGAATCCCTTTTTCGAAATTATTTTTAATATGCAGCGATAATTAAGAAAAAGAACAATACTGCATCGTTATTATTTGTTAATCGAGAGGAAAGATAGATAGAGAGAGAGAGAGAGAGAAAGAGAGAGAGAGAGAGAAATGATAGAAAAGGAAAATAATTTGTTGGAAAAAATCGAAACTTAAACGTAAAAATATATACGCCTATATCGTTGGTATTAATATTAGCACGGCATTGTTGATATCTTTACATCCAATTGAATATTTAGAATAATCGCACGGCATCGCAAAAGTACCTAGGAATAATATATTCTTTAATGTGTGTGTGTGTGTGTGTGTGTGTGTGTGTGTGTGTGAGTGAGTGAGTGAGTGTGTGTGAGTGAGTGAGTGAGTGAGTGAGTGAGAGAGAGAGAGAGAGAGAGAGAGAGAGAGAGAGAGAGAGAGAGAGAGAGAGAAATGAACCCCATAAAAAAAGACACAAGCATACAAAACACTGGACATGCATAAACATATAACATACATACATATATATATGGATACGTACATACATACATACATAAAATGCGCGCACACGCTGTCTCATTGTATTTGTATGATAGAAAAAATAATATTGTCGTGTCAATCATATTTCATGATCACCGGAGCGACTCATTTTACTCTGTAAAAATGTTTTACAGCGTAAATATTATACCGGGTGTCTTCTAAAACTAGGTACAAGCGTTTAATCGCCTTTCCTGCTTTTTGTTTCTTTCAAACGGGATCGGATTATACGCTTTTTGGGTACGATGAGAATAAAGAAAAGAGAATAATGAAAGATAGAAAAGAAAGAGAAAGAATTATGTGCGAAACGTGTTGAAAGTGATTTATAACGGTTTGTACTGTAAATTGTATAATATAAACAAGATGGAAACGATTTTATTAGTGGTCAAAGAGCCCGGAATGTTACAATAATGTATAAGTCTAAAAAAAAAGAGTCTATCGGATATAATCTGGCGAAATTCTTTTCGAAAAGAATAAAAAAAGATGGAGAGAGAGAGATAGAAAGAAATAGAGAGAAGAAAGAGAGAAGAAGGAGGAGAGAGCTCTTTTAGTCTTGTTCAACACACGACTGTGATCATTTTAGAAACGCCCACGTACGAATTCAACGCCACGTACGAAATCGAACCAGCAATCAACTTTGTGATAGTCTACTATGTACCGATCTGGTAAACTTCGTTGAAATAACCCCATTTCCTATAGATAAGCTGTATAATTAATTAGAACTTTGTCACGTACACGCAAGGAAGAAAAAAAAAGGAAAAGAAAAAAAAAACGTATTTAATACATTTAAAGATGATAATATGAAATTGTGTTGTCCCCTGATTTGTATCACGTAGGCACGTTTAATAATAAATCGAAATATTATCTATATTTTTTTTTGTATTATCGTATATCTTCCTTAAATTCAATCAACGTTTAATGGTGTTACCATTGTCGTTGAGAGCGTGATTATATGTTATATATATATATATATATATATATATATATATATATATATAGATAGATAGATAGATAGATAGATATATGTGTATATATCTAGTTTATTATAATCATTATAAAACGTTTGTCTGTTTTTCTAATCATCGTATATAATGTCGAAGAAAGATAGATAGCGATATTAGATATTATTTTAATTACCTCTAATTATGATGAAAACTTTAACTTGTAACTGCTTTATAATTTGTTGTACCTAACTGCGTAATAATGACGTCCAAGACAGACCGCCAAAAGATTTGATGATCGTTTGCTTCTGTAATAGTGTTACATCTATTTTACTTTTTTCATACTTTATTGAGATTAGAATTGTACATTTATGTGTTATACAGAAATATTATGTGGGATAATTTTGTTTATACCTTTTACAATCGGGAGAAGAAAAAATTAAATCATACACCTCTATGTTTTCCGCACGTAATAAACGGTTCAACTGATTCTCGAATTGAAAGTAGTTACTTGAAAAATATGGTATTAGTGCGCAAAAGAAAAAAGCTGATTGGTTCTTTACAAAATTTCGCGAATTACAAGAAAAAATATAAATAATAATTATATAATTTCGATATTGTTGTAATCGTCTTGTTTTTATATATACAAATAATTTATTATTAATTAATTTTTTGTTTAAAATTGCAAAAAGTACGTATTTAATGCATAATATTTAAAAGTTTAGTTCTATAAATTTCCTATAGAGGGCAATTCTGTAGACCAATCAAAACATAGATGATTTCGAAGAGTTCAGACTACCGTGTAAAGTGACAGAGTGTTGTGTATTGTAGATTTATAAGATTAATTATTTCTGCTTTACAAGTAAGTTTAATGTGTAAAAATGTCTTCCTTTACATTTGGAACGCCTACTATAACGTCGAGTAGTTCAGGTTTTGGATTCGGAACTCAAAGGTATGTGATTTAATTAACCTCTTAATATCTTAACCTCTTACATTGAAATTCGTATTTATAAGTTAATGATATTACGACTTATATCGGTGATGATATTGACTTAAATAGCACGTCCTTTACTTCAACAACTCCAGCAACTGGGTTAACATTCGGAACATCAACTCCAGCTACTACTACTGGCCTAACCTTTGGTTTCGGAGCAACACCGGCAACTTCTGCACCAAGTCAACCAGCTACCACCTTGTTAGGAGCAGGAACAGTCACGACAACGGCAACGCCTAATTTATTTTCAACTCCAACTACTTCTGCCCCTTTATTTACAGGGCGTAATTTTGGAACACCTGCTCAAAACACAACATTAAAAGGACCTTTAAATACTACACCTGCGACGGGAGGTTTAATGTTTGGAACTGCTACTAGTGCACGTAATATCGCATAATAAATTAGGGCATGATAATTAAACCAAAAATAACTGTACTTTAGTGACGATTGGTATTTACAGCATCTTTGTTTGGTTCTATTAGTAGTGGTGGTTTAGTAGGTACAAAATTAACAACCACTACGACTACGACCTCGACCACAAGTAGAGGATTAGGTGGATTAGATGTTTCTGTTAATAATAAAGGTCTTTCCCAAGGAAGCAATAGTCCAACAGCTGCAAAAGAAAATTTATTACCAAATGAACTGATGCAAACCATAGATAAATTCAAGTAATAAGAAATGAATTATTTGACTAATTATATTACTATAAACAAATGTATATAACCTCAAAATATTTTTGTTTAAATCAGAGAATTTGTAAAAACTCAGAAGGTTTTATCTTCTGATATAGCAAGAGGTTCTGCGAGACCATTAAATCGCTGTGCAGAGGATACTGCATCATTAATGGAAATTTTAACTACATTAGCAGGATCTGTTCAACGAGATCGTGCTTTTGCCGATAAGTTAAAGCAAGATACAGCAAAAGCATTACAAAATGCGGAAATAGCTCAAAGAACAAACGATACACCACCTGGCTTACAATATGAAAATAATGCGCCGCTTCTATTTTTCATGGAATTAACTGAGAATTTCGAACATGACTTAATGTTATTTAGATCTCAAATTGAAACAACAGAAAAACATATACAAACTATGATGACACCAAAGACCTTAACTCCACAAGGTATAATTTATTAATAGTTTAAAAATAACATTGATTATAAAAAAACATAAAAATTATACGATTTTCTTGTAGAATTAACTATGGCTATGAGTAAACTTCATGAGTCTTTAGTTGCTGTTGCTGGAAAATTGCAAGGTGTACATTCAAAAGTACAACAACAAAAGGAACAATATTTAAATTTTAGAAAATACGTGTTAAAAGATAACACAAATGTTTTTGATGATGTTAAGACAAATGACAAATCATTGCGGAACACTATAGGAAGAATTACTAGTGGTCCAACACCTTTTAGTCCAGGTAGAACGTCATTTTTGTAACGAGAAATGCGTATTATATTAGAAATTCAAATAATTTGATTTCAATAGGCAACAGAAGCTTCCTATCTTCAACAGCATTGAATACCGCTCAAGCAACCAGTTATGATGCGCGAAATCCTCTAGGTAACTAATTATGTGACCGATTTACAATACATTGCAATACTAATTTAATTTCACGCTAAAGACAAACTCCCAAGACAACGTGTGTTCTCGTTGTTACAACTTTCCCATAAACATGTCCTACCTTCAGGTCTTGCGTGGATCTAGTGTAAGGTAGAAATTACTAACATTTAACGTCCTTATTAAGTACTGTAGACGTAATATATACAAGACATGAATCTGCTCTGTGATTTGTCTTTTTTATATATAATACATATATATATTTTTTGTTTGTTTATACATATTATTTTTATTATTTGATTTTAATTTTGCGTTTGCAGGGGAAAAGTAGAGGCTGTATTTTAGTTATTGAGGTATTGAATTTTACTTTCTTTTTTGTGATACAAACTATGGGAAAAATTATGGAGCTTTTCTATATAATATTTTGGGAGCGAACTTGTGTTTGTCAGATATAAAATATTGTATTTGGGTATATATATATATATATATATATATATATATATATATATATATATATATATTAACTAAGAAAAAGAAATGAAAAGTTTTGTCTTTTGCTTCTTAAGGAATGGCTGTGTATTTTATGTATGCTTTAAGTGCTCCTGCTTTACCATCAAAGTTGATATAATAATACTTGCATTATTCAAGAAGTGGTGGTAAAATTTGTATGTGAAGATAATATTTCTGCTAGTATCTCTTAACTAGCAGAATCTTTAGCGTAAGTGTAAAGATGGGTAAGATGTAGTTTATGTAATTCAGGAATTATTCAAATCTAGGAAAAAATTGTAGTAGTTACATTAGCAATTTTTGCTGATTATTTCTATTACATATCAATTATGGATTAAACCTGCAGATAATGTGTAACACTCATTAATGATTCTATGAATTCATGGAAAACATCCAACAGCTTCAGCTAATGTACGTGCATTTAAGTTTACCATGATCTTTTGATGAACTCGTTTTGATTAGTAACTATGTTGTTGCAGTTTGGGGAACTACAACACCAGTCCCTTCTGCTATAAATACAACCATAGATTCATCTGTCAAGCCACCAACAGCAAGCTTGAACTTCAACGCGCCAACAAATCTTACTGCACCTTTGTCAACAATTGAATCAAATTCGAGTTTCCAACTGCAAAAACCACCGATTGGAAATAAAAGAGGGAAACATTAATTTTACATTTTTCCTTTTTCTTTTTTATTTTCATAATTCATAAAAATATTAAACATAAGATAAATTTTCAGACATCTTTTTCGTTATTGGAATATGAGTTTCATACATGATTATCTTTGTTAATAATGAATACAAAGTGCATAAGAAGATCTAAAAAATAATATACATATTTATAAACCATCACCTTAATGCTGATATATAAAATAATTGAAATAGATATTTTATATAAATTTTCATTATATCATATTTACACTTAAATCAATCTATCGTTTTCTCATATACGAACCTGCATTGTTCTATTTAAACAAATCATTATCACAAGATAATCATCCTGAAAATGAAAATATTTTAATTACTTTTTAATATTTATAAGAATAACTCAATAGTAGATTAGACATAATACACTCTATGGAATTAGGAAATTAGATTTAAAAAAAAAATGATTTCATAATTTTGATCTATTTTATATGAAAAAAATCATTATATTAATTTACTGATCTCTTGAGTACTTAATAGTTCTATTTTATCATGTATTTTTTATTTAGTAACAAATACTGCATTTACCATTTAAAGAGCACCAACTTGTAAGATTGGAATTAACAATTTAAAAGCATCTTGAATGTACGAACTTGCATTTTCAGCCTGAACGAATAAAAAATTAAATATTAGTAATGATAATATAAAATTAAGTAATTTATAATAAATAAATAAATAAAGAATAAGTATATATGTATACATATATACATACACACATAAACTTACTTCAAAAAAGATTGTTGTTATATTATCATTAATACTGTCTGCATTGTTAGACATTTTAATAAATTCATTTAATACATCGGAGAAATGTGTAGCCAGTAAACTAATCTCATCTGTTAAGATATGTGTTAGTCGAACAAGTGCATCTGCTTCACTTGCAGTACTACGTCTTTCTTTAATTAAAAGTAATTCTGCAGTTTTATGAAACCTTTCCACACTAACTGCTGTAAACTTTGCTATAGTAGAAATAGCACATTGAAAGATCTCCAGATTCGTATGAGACATGGGCGAGGCAAGATATGAACTAGATTTAACTTCATTCCAAACCTACAAAAGATATTCTTGCTATAAGTAAATAACAATTTTTATATCATAATAATATTTGCTTACATCTTCAAGTTTTTCATATGTAATAATAATTTCTAATTCTTGGCAAGCATCAGCCAAACGACTTTTGAGATCTTTTTTATTTTCTGATTTATTTTCTTCGTCATCTAAATCACATAACTCTTTAACTTCTTCTAATGTTTCTTGCAAGGACACCAAATCTTCCGCGTCAAGATTTATCAGATATCCTTGAATCTTTATATTACACTGCTTTGACAACATTTCTAATGCTTCTAGATGAACCAGACCTTGATAATCATCAAATAAAGATTCGAAGTGAATCTTTCTTGCCAACTGTTTCTCTTCAATAGTTTTTTCTTCAGATGCTGCTTTTTCTTTTGCTTCTCTAAGTATTTGAGATAAATTTGGTTTATTTTCTTCTGTCATAAAAAATGCTCTCTTTTTTTTTAAACCAGGATCACCTTCTTGTAGAACTTCCATTGTCTTTTTACCTATTGCTTCTAAGGTATCTAAACCACTGGTCATAACTTTGCTACCAGTCGATTCAACTAGTTTTGTAATGGATGAAACTCCAAATAAAAAACTACTTAAACCAAAAGGTCCTTGAGACAGATTAGATTCTGTTTCTTTAGACTCTTTTTCTGTAAGCACAAATATACATTAGAAATTTATAAACTTATGATATAATATATGATATAACAGTAATATAGTAATAATATATTATACCAGGAATTACAACTTCTTCTTCTTCTACTTCTTGAGTATTTTGTATCATTTGCAACTGCAAGGCATCCGATACATTTATTGTCTCTTCCAAAAGCAATAATCCTTGACTAACATGAGTTGTCAAAGTAGAAACTCCAGCAGAAGCAGTGTTAATCAAGGAACTTACTCCCCAACTACCCCAATTGGCCCACAAAGAATTTTCAGTATCTTTATCATCTAAGGATAATCTATCTAATACTGGTTGAATTTTTTGTTCCGTTAGATCTTCAACTAATTCTATATTATTACCAATTTTTTCCCATCCTTGAGGTTTAAATATCTCTTTAAATTTTTTATTTGATTTCAATTCTTCAGGCATGTCAACTTCTGAGAGATCCTTATTAGAAGATATATTAGAAACAACATCTATCTCCTTTATAGATTGCTTAGAAATTACATTCTTTGTAGATATATTTTCTTTTACATTTTCAGTCGTATTAGGTGTAATTTCAGACTCTTTTTTAATCTTTGTTCCTAGTTTTTTGACACCAAGTTTTCTAGGACCATCGGCTGATCTTCTAGATCTAGGCAACTTTTCCTCTTTAAGACTGGTGGTCGATATATTTTTAGATGTAACTTCTATAGAATTTTCTTGATTCATAGCACAAGTTTCTAATGTATTGTCTTTGATTACTGTTGTTTCTGTTACTATATCTGCCGTAGAAACAATCTCTTGCATTTTTTCAGCAGACACTTTACTTTCTTCGTCGTTACATTCTTTAGTAGGCGTATCCTTTAAGGTAGTAAGTTTTTCTTCACTGTTAGCAACTTCTCTTGGAAAAGAACGGAATCTGGGCTTCTCATAGATTAAGATATTTTTTCTGGGTAACTGTGGAATGCATTCTGTATCGTCATCCGATTCAGAATCAACGACCGATTGCATACCAGGCCACCTCGTATCTTCTACATTAACTTTTGAAGTTACATTATGAGCTAATTCTTCGTCAGCACTCTCAAAATCATCACTCTCTGATGTTGCCATATTAACTTTTTATCGATACATCTACTGTATATTTTTTCATAAATCCTTTTAATTTGACCTATTGTTACATGTCACATATTCGTCAGAACTGACACACATGTGCACGATACTAAAACACAATTATCAAATCATTAATCGATCATGTGGGCGGATGGAAATTATTATAAATATCTGTATAGTGCATCATGAAATGCGAAATAATGTCTTCGTGGCAGTAACAAATTCATTAAATGCAACTGCGCATGCGAGAGAGAAATTATTTAAGCTTCATTAAAGTCGATGAAAAAAATAGTCCGCCTAATTAACAAATTCTCACCTATTTCATATTTTCTTATCTTCGTTACTGTCATTTAACATATTGATTACGATATTTATAAAAATAGTACATAGAAAATAGAAAATAATTGGTTTCTTTTTCTTCAAAGTCGTACAATTAAATATTTTTCGTATCGTATAAAGTTGACTTTATTAAGGCTGGCTTTCAATCAACCAATCAACAACGTCTTCTTCGTCATTGATACCAATTGCATACTTGTTCGAACTATTTTCACTTATTTTATAAGAACAAGAATATTTCTCGCAATAAACTTTTATTCCATCTTTTAATTATCCTTATTATTAACAATAGCAAGGTATATATAACACTTATTACTACTTTTGACATTAATTATCGTCGGAAAAGATTCTTTATAGAAAAGAATTAATGAAAAGTTGGCAATACATCGTTGGGCGCATGCACACGCTCTCGTCTTTTGTTTTGGCTTCCCGCCATTCGTTGTTGCTGCGAAATTCATCAAGCAAGACAATGCATTCGACATTTTTCGCAAATTTACAAGTGATTATCTTATTTTTGTACTATTTTCTCTTTTCCGAATTATAACTATGATCGAACTATCATCCGAGATGATGAATTATCCATATTTCTATGTTATATTTTAATCTACGTATAATCTAATAGTCATCTTCGCATTTTCGCGATTGTTTCGTTTTTCGAAATCTAATTCGAGAATTTTTCCATTAAACGTTCAAAAAAATATTTGAAGAAAAATGTAAGTTAAACTTATTCTTTTTTATTTTAATGTAAAATCAAATGGACGGCAGGAGATTTGTACAATTACGTTTATTTCTTATATGGAAAAAGATTCATTTCTTGGAAACATCAGGGACGGCTGTATCAGACTCGAGGCCCTACGATCAAAAATCATTTACAATAAAACTTTGTAATCAAAGGTAAATTATTTTCTCTTAATCGACTATTAGTTGATCTATTGCGAAGTTCGTAGGATCCATAAGAGAAACTGATCGATTCTACACTGTCATATTCCACATAAATTGAATGTCCTATATTTAGACATAAAATGATCGATAATCAATTAAACAGAAACATTCGAATATAATTAATAAGAAATTCGATTCGATTATTATGATTCCATTAATTTCGTAAATATTATTATTTTAATTAGAGTTATACCGGAGATAAGATAATATAACGAAAGTCTCCAATGAGGAGCGAGATGACGAAGATAGAAATGAATGCGGTTTTAAACGGAAACAATTGGACCATGTCAATATCGCTATAGAGTAACTGAGAAACCTCTTGGGATAGTTAGAGTAGAGTAAATTAATTGCCGTCGTCGTTGTCTGCGTCGTCGTCATCGTCGTCCACATTCTGGGTGTTAGAATGTCCTCAATCTTTGAAACGCTTCTCTGTGTTAGCAGTATGGAAGAGGTAACATTACAAACATTGCTTGTTCTGACAGAAGCAGATTAATCAACGATACCAACGATCCGGTTGTTCCGAATTGAGCAAGAATTCAATTCGGCTCGTCTCGTCTTTGTCACTTTGTCTTGTCTCTTTCTCTTTCTTTTTCTCTTCCTCCTCTTCTTCCTCAACCTCTTCTCCCCCACCACCAGTCTCACTCTTTCTCTCTTTCAAATCTTGCATTCGCACGCCAGGGAGATAACTCTTCCCACGAACCTTCTATTTTCTCCTCGACGACTCCTTTGCGAGTTACTGACAAATTTACTCAAAACTATCCAACAATGGCACGCAAAATTCAAATTGCTTTGAAGCAATTTGTTCGAGGTAAATATACGAATATAATTTTGAAATGATATGAATAAATTATATTAATGTATTATTACGAACAGACAGGATAAGAATTCTTGATATATATTTTTAATTGAACGAATAAGAAGAAAATTTGTGAATAAGAATATTCAGCGAATAATGGCGAGCAAAGAATGCGTTTGCTTAACGATGTGGCTTTAGCAGACGAATCTCTAGTTAAATATATGAATAGAGAGAGAGAGAGAGAGAGAGAGAGAGAGAGAGAGAGAGAGAGAGAG
>NC_057701.1:1160026-1162089 GCF_014466175.1 Vespula pensylvanica | reverse complement strand
AGAGAGAGAGAGAGAGAGAGAGAGAGAGAGAGAGAGAGAGAGAGAGAGATTAGTTTCATGAAATATCCTATGTAATTTCGACTAGGAAGATGTGCTTGGTAAGCCTGCCACTTTGTGTTACGACTTAATGAGATCTCTCCAAAGGAAGCACCTGTCCTTTTCGTTTCGCGACAACGTACATATGTATAATTTTCTTCATCGTTTCTTCATTAATAGTAAGCAATACCTTCAAATTATTTCCTTTTTATTAAACGAGAAAACAGTAAAGTTTTCATCGAACAACGTCCTTTTTTCATTTTTTTTTTCTTTTTTTTTTTATTAGAAATTTATTAGAGTTTAAAAGTTGTAATGTATGTTTGAAATTAAACCTCGAAAGTAAAATCGCGTGATATTAATGAAATTAACTTTTAGTATACATATCTACGTATATACACGATACCATCCCGAGAATGAGAAGAAAGTACAGAATAACGAGCAACTATTTCTAACACACATACAATGTCAGGAAATTACTATCGCATTAGTATTATAATTCTGAAAGCACTTCTAGAAATTTTACGAAACTATTTCGTACGATAAATGAGTATCAACGGGCAAACCAATTTTCTCGTAACTCTTTAATCGATACTTCCATTATCAATTTCTGCGTTATCACTTTTAATAATCGTTAGTCAACGTGTACGTACATACGTTGGTCGATCAAAGTAACGAAGCATGAAATTTAGAGTTCGTTAAAATTTAACGTTTTCAATCTGTGGAATGATAAGGAATTTTCATAGACCATTTTTTATAGCTAGTTTTACTTGATACTAGCTCTTGCTATATCCATACGAACATATATAAATATCCGTATAAAGCAAACATTTAAATTGACATGCATTGGCTAGCTATATAACGTTGCAATAAATAATAATTCGATCATTTTATAATTATTCAAATAATTTATAAGTACACGGGGAATATTAAACTAACATTTTAGTAATAGTGCATTCGCGTAATATTAGATATTTCCTATCACGCGTTATAGTTAAATTAATTTTAATATGATATTACGTAAGAATGCATCGAAATTTTAGCTTTATACACGACTAAACTTAAGCAACTTATATTTTTGATAATTTTATTATTATTTAAACAATATCTAATATATCGAGAGTGTATTATAAAATATTTAAACAATTTTTGTACATAGCATAAATACTTAAACACTAAAAAATTTGTAACACACAATCAATGTGAAAGAATTTTTATTTAAAACTTGAATTATTTAAAATTTTGGATATAAAGCCACGCGTAAACTTACCAAAAATAATCCATTTACTCACTTTCATAATTACCGGAGCAGTATCCTTTTGTATTCCGATGAATGAACCTCGAAGCTCGCATTCTTTGCAACCAACAGTGAAGAGTTAACGCAAATACATAATTATATCACTCATTCCTTCAATATTCTAAGCAAATTATTTTGTTTTAGAATTAAATGGTGAAGTGGGGATACTTTGCCACGCGTGATGATAACAAAATCGGAACTTTGATCGATTTTGATAGTTACTGATTAAAGCTTGCTTCGAATTTCGACGAGTATACATAACAGTTCTCGAAATACGCGTTTTCCACAAATAGTAAAGAAGAGTTAATTTTGGTACAATTAACTCGAAGAGTTAATTAATTACAATTTTTACAATATTCTATACAATATGTTTCGTTTTAGAATAAAATGGTGTAGTGTCGAAACTCTGCCACGTGGAAAGACCATATAAGGGGAACGACTTTGACGGTGGGTCCAGTTGTGCCACGAATTTCGACTAGTAAACATCGCAATCCTTGCAGTACGCAAGCCTCGTACATAAACGAGAAGAGTCAGTATAAGTACAAAATTATATCACTCTCCGCAAGGAATAGAGAAGAGTTCGTAAGCACAAAAATGTATAACCCATTCTTTCAATAATCTATACGATTCGTTATGCTTTAGAATAAAATGGTGTAGTGGGGATAATCTGCCACGTGTGAAGACGATATAAGGGGACCGATTCACTGTCAATGGTTCATTCATGCTGCCAATT
>NC_057701.1:1156728-1159926 GCF_014466175.1 Vespula pensylvanica | reverse complement strand
ATCATATTTTTTTTACCACGTTGTCATTTTGCTCGTCAGTAATAATTTTTACAGGTAGAGATGATGGACCAGTCAGGCGTTAAAATTTTTTTACAACGTGACAGGGATTCATAAAAATATATAGGAAAAAAGTGCTTCTACATATTGGTACGTCGAATTGATGTGCTATTATATTTCATGCTTTTGCATATTGATTGTATGATTAATATATTTTCTTTTTGTTACAGGTGAACATCGTTGGATTTGTTGACATTAGTTTTTGTCGATTTTCGCGTATTAGAGCGTCTGAACTGGCTGCTATATAAAAGATATGTTCTTTAAAAGTTCTTTATGTAATTTCAGTATTAATTATAATCAATATAATTGTAGGAATTATATTGAAATATTTGTAAGATCTTCCAAACATTTTGAAGATATTTATTAATGAAATGTTTAATTAATGGAATATGTGTTTTAGGTCTCGTTGCACAGGTCTTATATGTGGTTTGTTTTTTTATATTAATAATATCAACAGCATCTAGAATAAAATTGCATACTTGCAGTTTTATTTTGTTCGTTTTTACTTATTATATATACACTATTTTTAATTTTTCAGATGTTTGGTAATGAATAAATTGGTATTGCAAAAGAATAATATAAAGTATATTAAATACTAAGATTATATATTACTAACTCAGAATAATTTATATTATGCAGTATTTTACGAACTGGTAAAGTATATTAGTAAGTAATTATTTTTTCAAAATATAATTGTATTGCATGTTAATTCATAAGGCATGGTAAATGGTGTATGTTGGGATTATATGGTTGATTTTTTACGCTTTAGCATTTTCTTAATTATACTATTATGGATTTTAGTTTCAAGGTTAGCTTATATTTAAGGCTAATTGAAGACAAAAATGATGGGTTAATTATCTGCCGCTTAGTAATTAAAATAGTTTAAAAAAGCTTGGATATATATACAGTTCATTCATGAATGAATGCCATTATTTACAAAATGGCAATTATTTATGAATTAACATATTTCTGTTTCATAATTTTCTCAATTACCTTATTTAACTTTTAAATCTCCAACTTTATATTTATCAATAACATAATATATTAATTATAAATTTAACATAGTAGTGATTATAAAATATATGTACTTTGTATATTTCCGTGATATACAAATTATATGTATATCATATTACGTGAATTAATTATATCGAGATCGTGTAAAGATATTTTTAAGATTATTAGTAAAGAATCCAAGCTTTTTTCTCGGGTAGGATAGGGCAAAATCGCGGTTGATGAATCTTCGATCGACTACGATCGGATCGATAGAAGATTTTCATTAAACGCGATTAATTAGTATGTTATTTTAGCCCGTGGATCCCCATATGCAGCAACCTCCAAGTGGTGGGATCTGGGTCGGTATTACTTGCGATATATCAAAATGTAATTGTGAATTATCCAATTATCATTATTCTGATAGTATTATTTTTAATAATACTATGTAAGTACTACCGGGCGAATGGCTGCATGTTTCAATGCGTTTCCAAAATCTTTTCTATCTAATTGTAACTATACATTAAAGTATCTTAAATTTTACATTGTATTTTGGTAGATAAGTAGATTATATATGATAGAATTTTTAAATAGTTTCTTGAAGAAACGCATCGAAAAATTTTTAGTTCTTTATTATTTTTATTCGTTCTTATTTATTTCCATTTATTCTTATTTATATTTATTTACGCATTTCACGTTAAATATTATATTTTCTATTTTACTTATGTTCACTTAAACATTAAAATTCTTAACATTAGGATATAAATAATAGTTTTAAAGTTCCTCCACCAGTTGCCAAACAATTCTTGAAAATGAGTCTCCGGCAAGCAACAAAAGAAAAAGCAATCGTATGTAATAATATACTATTATAGGTATATCTATATATGTGTGTATTTGTTTACGCTGTGTATTGTGTACGCTGTACTGTACTCTCTAGGATGTATCACCAATATGTAAACAATCAAAGAACTGTCTAGAGGACGATCTTCCTGACTCATCTCTCGGCAGTTTTCGTTCGTATAAGCAACCTTCCAGACGTGTTTAAACCTGTTCCTGCTTCTTCAATTTTAGTTCGTCTAATTTTTCATTTATATTACATATAATTTTTTACAAACTTGATTTAATCATTTCTAATTTATTATTCTTATTTTATATCATATCAGATTTCGATATACGATATAGCATTTATATATTGAGTACGCAAATCACATTTGCACGTGTGTAATTTTATACATGTGCGTATTCTATATTAATAATAGTTTGAATATTTTCAGGTTATTATTCCTCATATTGGCCAATGTAATATTCATCATTTCGTTTGGACGTCTACACATTTGATAGTAGTTATCATATACTTCCTTCTTCTCTTCATATGTAAGTGTACACAAATAAGTTTATCGTTAAGATATTTTTATTTCATTTCAATTAATATAAAAAATTCGATACTAACAAACTATCTATTGTGTTATGTTATGACTTCATGTCTTCTATAGTAGTCTTATTATAAGTTTCTATGCTCTATTATATCCAGAACTTTTATTATATAATATTTTATATGTCTTTTAAACAATTTTTATATGGATCTCCTTACGCAGCTACCTCCTTGTGGTGAGATCCGGAAATCGGTATTACGAACGTTCGTATATTTTATATTATACAACGTACGCACTACCGGGCCAAAGGCTGACGTTCGGTGTATTAGGAAATAATTTTGATTAAATATTAATTTATTAAAAATTTGTTGAAACGTATTTTACATTGAATTTAAAGAATATTAACACCGAGAATAATGAAAATGTAATTAAAGTATAATAAAAGTTAAATTAAAATAGAATAAAATTTCAAGATGCGTTTAATCGTTTAATTAATATTATAAATATTATAATTTCAATTTTACTGCTCCTTGTCTAGTTTTACTTTAATGCTATATCTATTCTAATTTATAGGTATCCACGCAATTAGTATACTTCTGTGAATATATCCCTATTGCGATTATATCTATTTTTAAACGATAGATACAACGCGATTTTGATCGTTTGCTTTTACATATTCATTTACTTTAATATAATTTTCTAGTTTCTCATATTTTGAAAAGTATTTTTTTTCTTTTTTTTATTATTATTATAGCATACAAAAGATGTAATATAAGTT
>NC_057701.1:1152172-1156628 GCF_014466175.1 Vespula pensylvanica | reverse complement strand
GTCGAGCTAATGGCTGCATTTAAATTCAATCAAAATTTATTGTGTTCTATGATGTTTTTAACTATTTTTCCATTTTGTTTATTTTTCGTATTTCAATAAAGATATAAATAGATTAATTTCTTATTTAACAAATTCATTATTATAGTATATATATATACATATTCAATACATATAAAATTAAATACATATATACATATGCAACATATATTTTTATTGGTATATATAATAAAATTGTGTGTGTAAATTATTGTTTGTGTGAATACAAAATTACGTCTAGGCTTTCAAGTAATTAAGAGGAGCCAGTTGCTACTGTATCTTTCGATAATGGATTGTGGTCTTATCATATATTTTTTATTTTTATCAGATTCTTAATTGAAATTTGAAACTTACTTATCATGAACATTAACATCTTAGTAATTATCTTTTTCTTGCCTTTACAATTTTTATCGTTGATCTAATGTTATCTATAATTTTTGTTTAAATAATGTATTTTAGAAAAAAGCAATTCATATATTTTATATTTTTATTAATTATATAGTATATATTCGATTCCTCAATTGTTCGATTTCTCGATTGCATCATATATCAAAATGTAGAATCACGCGTTTAAATGATTTATAGAAATAGATTGATAAAAGAAATAAAAAATGCATCTATATATCTATATTCTATTGTGTTATAGTATTATATATTTTCTTTTTGTGTCAGACGATCATCGTTGAATTCTCTAATATCATCTATTCTCAATTTTTGCATATATAAAAAATTAAATATAATTACTTTACGGTTGATCGAAGAATTTTTAGATTTCTTGAATTTTTCAAAATTTATAGATGTTTGAAGTTTAATACTACCATACTATTTATTTAACGTTCTATCACTGTTTAATTTATATTTAATTAAATTCATTTCCTATTACTGCAATAATAAATTTTATATTTATCTCTACAGTAATACTTATTAATAAAATATTTAATTATTGAAAATATATGTTTCAGGTGTGCGGCTTTAATTGGTACATAAATTTGGTTTGCTTATTTATTATTAATATTTATAGATACAGAACAAAATTGCATACTTTAGCATATTAATGCAATTTTATTCGGCTTGTTTCTGTGATTTTCTATATACATTTTATTTTGAATATTTTAGATACTTAACGATGAATATATGTGATATATAAAGTTGCACCGAAAAAATTAATAGAAAATCTGAACAGTATGTTATCTTTATTAAATTATACATAATTAACACAGAATAATTTTATTTTTTACAATATCTTGCACGTTGATAATATATAATGCTAAATATTTATTTTCTTATTTTTATTGCATGCTATTACAAGATTAATTTAAGGCAAATCAAATAAAAATAAAAATGGCTATTTAATCGATTAATATTAATATTAATGTTAATGTTAATTTCTTACTTAATGAAACATACTGGATATCTTATAATCAGATTTTCAATAATTTCGAAATCCATTTCTATCAAAAGTTATATGGTGATCGCAATACATAGGATTGGGACAAGGTTATCAGCTGATACCAACGCACAGAACATTTTCAATAAAATTGAAATCCTCTATAGCGTATTGATAACTTTGAAATAGGTATACATCTGTGAGTTACGTATCTAAAATATTAATCTATTCTTTTACTCTCCGATTTTATATCTTTATTAATCATCGTGTAGCGGTTGCGAGGAGAGAAATTCGTTTTTCCTAATAGAATATTTATCCGATCTGTGTTTCTGTGAATCATTTTATACGTTTCGCCAATATTCTCTGTCGTTTAATTTATTGATTTGATTGATAAATAATTACCATTTGATTGTAATAAACTTTTAACGTATAATCGCATTTATTAGAATACAATGGCACCCTTATTTATAAATCAATCAAATATAAATTCGATATTTTATATTATTAATCTTATCGTGTTTTACGGCCGTTGAATCAAGTTGAATTCACGAATAGATGAGATTAAGAAAAAAAAAGAATAAATTTTTTATAAACATTCACGACGATTATTTATCCATCAATTCGATAATTTTGAGAAATATTTCATCGAAGAAGGCGTTGTCGTAAAAAAATAATTAGCTCTTTCTTTTTCATGCGACATTTATTCTTGAGATAATACTCGTTCGTCATTTCATATAATCACAAGATTAGGATCAGAAGGACCAAAGGGGATGATTTAGAGCTAGGGGATGAGAGAAGCTGGTTTAAACGCTAAGTGGTCGTACGTTGGTAATTCAGGCATGCGCTCGTAAGGTGGCGGCTGGTTTAACCTGGTGAGGGCTTCGCAAGAGGGCGAAGGAAGAAGAATCAAGGACGAGAAGGCGGGAGTATGAGAGAGTAATAGCGCGCGCGCGCAGCCGACGTGTTAAAAGGGAGTTGTGTGCTTGCGATACGATGCTGTGGTACCCTCGTTCTCGTTGAAATCGCCTCAGTTCATTCGCGACTCTCTTGACACGAGGGTGAGCGGAACATACCGGTAGTCTGTATTCCTTTTTCGTATCGTCATTCGCGATCGCGTTTTATCAGTGAAAGTGTATTACTTCGAACGAAAATACGATTATACCAGAAAGACGCATCATGTTTGTTAAATATCTTTCATTATCAGGATCATTATCATCGTCATCTTGTCGTTCGATGGACGATAAAAACGAAGAACACATTTCTGAGAAAAATCGTAGATCAATCGTCGCAGATTAGATTTTTGAAATTATTCTATCAGAGATGTCGATCACGAAGATTATCATTCCGGTGCAGATGGATATCTTAAGGATGCTGATTCAACTTAAATTAAAGATCATCCTCGTTGCGTTGATTTTTTATATGGACGCAGCTCTAGCCGGAAGTTGCAGTGCTGCGAAGCTTTGTTGTCAAGGAAGAGACTCCGGTTGTGTCATACAAAAGGAATCGCCTAATGCCATTATCGAGAGTCCACGAGACAAACCGTGTTATTGCGATCACGCGTGTCTCAAACTCGCTGATTGTTGCGACGATTTCAAGGAAACTTGCGGCGGTACGTTTTTGTGAGAATTTTCTTTTTTCTTTCTCTTCGTCTCTCTCTCTCTCTCTCTCTCTCTCTCTCTCTCTCTCTCTCTCTCTCTCTCTCTCTCTTTCTGGGATTCCTTCCTAACTTTTTGAATTCTCTTGGCTTTTTTCTTTTTTTAAGTGTATGTATTAATTCATTAAATATAGATTATATATAGGTACTAATGAAGTATAAGAAGAATTCGCAGCAACTTTATACGATCCCTCCAATTAAAACTTTTTTCTTTCGACGAGTTTTTTTTTACTATACTTTTAAGTGGACTATATAAAAAAGAAGTTTTTTCTTTTTTCCTTTCAAGGATTATGAAAACCCCATGAAATATAGCGATGTTACGTTGTGCAATGATGAACCGAGGTAAACCACTTTGAAAATTTTCCATCCTTCGTAGATCTTGAAAGTAATTTTGATATCCGATAATTTTTAAATGAAATTATACGAGTTAATTTTGAGTAAATTTATTTTTTCATTTCGAAGTTGTATAATTACGTAGAAATTTAAAGATAGTTACCTTAGGAAACTTTATTCTGTGTAAAGCGACGAGTTATGGAAAATTTGTTGGATTTTTTTTCGATGAAAGAGAAAAGTTATTAACTTTTTCTAATATTCATATATATAAGACGTTTATATATATATATATATATATATATATATATATAAAAGACTTAAAGCAATAAAAAATATAAGAGGGAAGTAGGTAATTGCAGTGCTCGATTCAATGTCGATCACATTACTTTGCTTTAGGATGTATGATTGCGAGAAAAAAAGTAATAAAATAGACATCAAACAAATGGATGGATAGACTCAAGCTCGAAATTGACATGACAAATGCAATAAATTCAATGTGGTGGACGTTTTCAACGCGTACGAAGTTTCCTTCGTAATCTCTTTATCGTTTAACACTTTCCGCACGATTTTCACGATCGACTTTATATACATGTATGTACATGTATTAACAATAGACAACGCAAAAATATGATGCATCTAGTGGTCTATAAACTTTTGTTATTAGATATATATATATTGTACGGACGTGTCTTTCTCAACAAATGAGTTAGAGCTATGAGAAATCGATATTTCGAATTAATAGGATTTGATTTCGCTTGACCTAATTTTTTCTTTTTTTTTCTCTTTTTTTTTAGAGAGGAAGAGAGAAAGAGGGAGACAGAGATAGAAATAAAGAAAAAAAAATTGTATCGTTTAATTAAAATCGTGAAATCGCGTTTTAAACCAACGAGTTGATGAGAATAGAAACGAAAGAACAAGTGATAAGGTAATTCTGTTAATGGTTTTTCATCTGACGATTATAATTAAACTTGAAAGTTCAAATTTTACTCTAAAGGCTTATTATTACTTTTCGTTGACGTGTTTCCGTCGAGGGAAAATCCGAATTG
>NC_057701.1:1102367-1147141 GCF_014466175.1 Vespula pensylvanica | reverse complement strand
TCTCTCTCTCTCTCTCTCTCTCTCTCTCTCTCTCTCTCTCTCTCTCTTTTAACATACAAATGTTAGCTTACTCGGTAAAAGTTTGACAGGTTGACAGATCTCCCCCTCTTTCTCTCTCTCGCACAGAAAAAGAGATAAAAGTTTTCTTTTCTCCCAAAATATTTCAAATTTTCTAACGTTCAATAATGTATTTGTAGTAAAAAAAAAGCGAATTATAGTAGAGGTTTATAAATTTTTAAAAGCTCCATTTCAAACCACATTCTCTGCATTTTCACTTCTGATCCTTCTCGCCTGTCAACTCAGATAGGATATCACGATGTTACTTCTAATCGAATCGTTCCTACCTTTCAGCCAGAGATGTGTCGCCTTCACCATCGTGCGTGCCTCTAGAGCTTGCAAACGGATATCTTCTTTCTTGGTCGAAGGTAAGGATGGATATCGTAGACGTATGCATATAAGAAAAATAGATACAAAAGAGACAAGCAAACAAAAATCCTATTATTTGTGACACGTGTTATACCATGTATCGTCGCCAAATAAAAAAAATAAAATAAATTAAAATAAAATAAAATAAAATAAAAAATAAAAAAAGAAAACAAAGGCAATTGAATATTTTCGACGAGAAAAATAGAAAACGAAGAAATTAAGATGATCGAGAAAAAATATCGAAATTGAACGATCCGGTGTGATGAATTTTTTATAGAATATTCTTGTTTGTTTTCGGTTTGTTTGTTTGAAATCTCTGTTAGCGAAACTTTTCATCAACGTCACTATAATATTTTTCTCCGTGTAAAACATCGGTCAGGAAAAACCCGTCGAATCTCGTACGAGAAATAACAGGAAGATTTCTCGTTTTGAATACAAACTCGTCTATTCTAGAGCTCTCTCTCTTTTCTCTTACTCTCCCGCAATATACCTAGTGTCCCAGTGGTGTATGGTCTCGTTCTCGTCACAGCCGTCGAGTGAACGAGCGACATCATAGTGCTTTTTTTTTTATCTCTGCCAAATCGGCCCTCCACGATTTCATCCACGACGATTTAGAACGCGGCGTTATCCTTATCGAAGAATCGCCAACACCAGAGTCGTGTTTCCGGATATTGCGGATACGCGGTGAAACGGAGATAACCGATCTTTTTCTCCATACATAGTATAACAGTACGCCCGTTCTCCGATAGATTTACCGCGAAAGTGCTGATCGTGTGTTACGATTGTACCAGAGAGATATGATTTCATTTTTTATTATTCTTTTTGTTTCTTATTCCTGTCTCTCTCTGTTCATGAAAAATGTTATTTTACGTGAGTTCTTTTAGCTGATAACATAACAAACGTTGATTTAAAAGCTAATATATCAAAGTAAAGCTCACTTCGGTGTATAAAGACAACAAATCTATGGAAAAAATTTTCGTTTGAAAACAATTCATTATTTTTCTTTCTCTTTCCTTTTTTTTTGTCTTTTCTTGCTTTCCTTAATAAATATATCTTTATTTTAAAGGAGATCACATTTTGGATATACATTTCCTTTTATCGATTTCATTCACGATCGTAAAATAGTTGGATTTCTTGTCCCTTTTTTGTTTTCTTTTTTAGGTACGAGAATATGCGTTGAACGACACGAGGATGACGAGGAGGATGAGGATGAGGAAAGCGAGGAGGGGAAAGGAGGTGGTGGTGATGGTGATGGTGGTGGTGGTGGTGGTGGTGGTAGTAGTAGTAGTAGTAGTAGAAGAGATGGTAGAAGAGGGAACTTGCTCGTGGGTATTGGCAGATGGAAACTATCGACGTCCGTCGACGGCGGAAGTGCCGCTAGAACGGCGATGAATTCGAGCTGCCACGGGAAATGGATAGGCGATTCAAGGCTCCTCATCGATTGCGACGATCCAAGTTGTGGAGAAACCACGACAACGCGTCTACGGGTTTCTAGACGCCTACGGAGAAGCTTGGAAACTCGGGATGATCTAAATGAGGATTATGATGATATGGAAGATGATTTTAGAAGGACCAAACCAGTCAGAGAGAGATTCAGAAGGTGGAGGAGAAGTAGACGACGAAAGAGGAGCAGAAGAAGAAGGAACAACGTATTTGTCGAATCCTAATCACGATAATGATGATGATGCTGATGACGACGACGACGACGACGACGACGACGACGATGATGACGATTACTACCTTTCTTTTCGATGATATTCCTTTTTTTTCATCCAGGTGATTTTCTTTTTTTTCCTTCGCACTTTCTGTTTTTCCTTCTTTGTCTCTTCGTGATATTTTTTTCTCGTTAATTCTCTCCAACAGTGTTTGTTGAACACCTAAAAGTTTTCATTCCAACAAAGTTTTGTCCTTGGAATAATTAATTGTCCTTACTTTCTTTCGTTCTAATTAACGAAATACTATTTATAATACGAACAGTAAGATAGAGATATCTCTTTGTCGATATGAAAATTTATGAAGAAAATGAGTATATAAATAAATGAATAAATAATTGAGTGTACGATCCTGAAACACAGAGATATCATCGAAGTACCATTCTCCTTTGTATTCCTTTTAACGAGACGATGGGATTACGAATACATCGTCGCGTGATGAATCGTTATTAGCTAGATATGATTTACACGATTAGTGTAATTTAGAAATGGAACAAAGTGATTAGAAATTTGGTTAGGAAAATGGACCAGAGAGAAACTCTCGGAAATTCGAAAGGGTAAGCCAAGTTACTAGATACTATATACACATTTGTCGATACACGCCGACTCACGTTATTGAAAGAGATAGATAGATAGATAGATAGATAGATAGATAGATAGATAGATAGATAGATAGATAGATAGATAGATAGATAGATAGATAGATAGATAGATAGATAGAAAACTCGATGACGAGATGAGCAAAATGTAAAAGCAAACTCCGTCAATAAAAGATACTTGCACTTACCAGCAAGCACCATTTCGAGATTATTTTGATGACTGAAATGTTCTTGAAACTTTGGCTCGTGTATATGTCCTCTCTTCATAATTTTTCGCATAGCTTTCCTTCTCTCTTTCTATATTTCCATTTTCGTAGCTTTTCACTCGACTTTTGTAACGAAAATTTCTCTCTTTTTTTTTTCTCTTCTTCTACTTCTTCCTTTTTATTTTTTAACCGTCTCGTGATCTCAATACGTCTGCAACCGCGACGACAGAGATGACGATACTGAAAGCAAAAGCTCATTGCATCGAAGAGGTTGCTCCTTGATTGAATAGCTTTTTTTTTTATTTTTTCTTCTCTTATCCATTCGTATACACACCGTGTATCATTAATCTTGAAGCTTAGAGATAGATAACGGATGTTTCTATAGGATGATCATACAGTTTAGGTTTTTTTTTTATTCCAAATAAAGGTGCGGGAGTATGTACTATGAAAAAAATTCATTAGAAATTCCAATTTGTCGAGTTATTAAAAAATTAGTGTGTTAATTTTTTGAAGGAAAAAAAAATTATATACAACGGTATTATCTTCAAGTTTAAAAGTTATCGATTAGACAAACAGGACAATCTCGAAAACAGGAAAAGATCGGAAAAAAAGGAAGAAATAAAATAGGACAAGATCCGTCGAGGCTCTTAAACGGATTTTGTGGTCAACGTGCCGTGCGGTGCCATTCTATTTTTTTTTCTTTTCATTTTAATACCACTGTAATTTGAACCACTGTATCCTGAACGAGAGACATATAAAAGCAAACAACTCAGTACTGTTTCTTCAGAAGAAATCGAAAAATCGAAGCTTTTACATGCAGTAGTAGTTGCTTCAAATTTCTGTCGATAGTATCATCGTTTTCGACGTATTGTCAGCGTTACTTCTTGTTAGTTATAAAATTTATTTCGACTTTGACACGGCTTCGATATGTCGAACGACGATTCTAAGTCAGGAATTCTCTATCTTTTCGATCGGCCTGCCGAACCAGTTTATGTGCCTAAAGGAGACAAACGTGTCGCTTTTGACATACCACCTGATTACTTGGTACGTACAATTTGATAGAGATCGCATGATTTATTCATCTTTTTCTCTATCTCTTCTTTTTTTTCATTTTATTCGATCTTTATTTTATGTATTTTTCTCGACGTGTTCTATATTTGATTTTTATATCGCACGTATAGCCCGATCAATATCGCCCTGCTGCCGTTGACATATTCAATCGATTCGGCGAAACGACCGATTCGAAGATATCCGTAAAGCAGATTAGTTTACCGGATCTTAGTATTCCCATGCAACTTGGACGAAGGGATCCCTTTTCTTTGTTCATTCCGGCTCATCGTAAAGTAGCTGCTCGTCTGATTGATATATTCATGGGTTTGTTTGTTTCCTTTTTTCTTTGTTTATTTTTTTCTTTCTTTTACAACAAAATCGAACGAACGGATGTAGTTTTATTCACGTAGAATTTTACGGCCTTTAGGTATGAGGACCTACGAGGATTTCTTATCGGTAGCAGTTTATTGTCGTGATCGAATGAATCCGAATATGTTTATTTACGCTCTCTCAGTTGCTATACTACATCGTCCGGATACAAAGAATCTACCGATTCCTCCACTGCACGAAGTTTTCCCTGACAAGTATATAGACGGTGGTATTTTTTCTCGTGCTAGAGAAGAAGCGAACATATCGTCTGCCGGTCAAAGGGTAAGGCACGAAATAATTAAACAGGCTTTTCTCGAGTTGTAAAGTTAAGGTTAATCAACGAGAAAAGCGATAAAGATTAGCTCCAACGTGTTTCTTATTAGCTATAGTAGTCTCAGTTGATCTCATTTTGATAGAAGACGAAGCTCCTACATACATAGGTACGTTTAGTTCGTATTACCTTGCATTTAGATTCCCATCGAAATCCCGCGGGATTATACTGCTTCCGATCTCGATGAGGAGCATAGAGTCGCTTACTGGAGAGAAGATATCGGGGTCAATCTTCATCACTGGCACTGGCATCTGGTATATCCATTCGAGGCCGACGTCAGGATCGTTAACAAGGATCGACGTGGGGAGCTCTTCTACTACATGCATCAGCAGATCCAAGCCAGGTGCGCCAGTAGCTAGTCATAAGCCGGATAGATCGTACGTTCTCTATAGTACACTACTACCGTCCCTAGCTTCTACACATTGAGCTAATTAACTTTTCATCCCTTACACTATGAAAGCCCTTTGATCGTTGCTAACCGATTGTTCGGTTTATTGAGCATGTATCGGTTGTGTCCAGTGATACGAGAAATTTGTATCGATTGATTGATTTCTAAGATCCTTAACTTTCGAGCAGAAAAAAAAGAGAAACAAGATAAAACAAAAAGAAAAGATAGGAAAAACTAGTCGAAGAAAATTAATCCAATCGTAGATAATAAATGAATAATTGATATACGTATATATAGATATATATATACATATATATATTTATATATTTATATATATATCCACCCAGATATAATTGCGAACGTCTGTGCAACCGGTTGGGACGCGTGACGCGATTGATAAATTGGCGAGAACCCATTCCTGAAGGATACTTCCCTAAGTTGGACTCGTTGACGGCAAGTCGTACTTGGCCAGCTCGTCCTAGCGGTGCCGTTCTGCATGATATCAACAGGCAGGCCGATCAATTGGACTTTGACATTCAAGATTTGGAGAGATGGCGAGATCGTATTTATGAGGCCATTCATACCGGATCGATCACCAATATCAAAGGGGAAAGGGTACCACTTACGGAAAAAAGTGGTATTGACGTTCTTGGAAACATCATGGAGTCTAGTATACTCACTCCTAATTTGAATCTATACGGTGATCTTCATAATCTTGGTCATGTATTGATCTCTTACGTTCACGATCCGGATAATCGTTATTTGGTAAGGACAACCTGTTGAATGAAGGAATATCAATCGATAAGAACCAGTTGGAATATTGTTTGTCGTTGTTTAGGAAACTTTTAGTGTCATGGGTGAACCTGCTACAGCTATGAGAGATCCAATATTTTATAGATTCCATGCATTTTGTGATGATATCTTCCAAGAACATAAAAATACTCTGCCCGAGTATAGCGTACAACAAGTAAGTTTTCTCATCGTTGAAATATATCTCATTAATTTAACACACCATCTTTTATTCGAAAAAGATGATGGGCGTCATTTCTCGATCGAGTTTATTTTTCGGAATTTGTTTAACGTCTTGTTTCCACTTTCGTTGTAGAATTGAACGGTCATTAACGAGTTTGAACTATTTACTTCTTCGTGCACGACTTATCTCTCATTAAAAATTACAAGTACATATTTAAACATTAAGAAATCAAGATTTAGTATTTCTGAGGTTGAAATTTATGCAATACTTTCTTATTCCACTTTTTAAATATATATATATCGAGTTAATGAAAACAATTCAATTGAAATAAATCGTACCATTTTTCAATCGATCTTTATTATTTTTTTTCTCTACTCTTTGTAGCTCGATTTTCCAGGAGTAGAGATCGCTGATATTCGAGTGACTACAGCGAATCAACCTCCAAATAATTTGTACACTTTCTGGAACAAGAGCGACATCGATTTGTCTCGTGGCCTCGATTTCACGCCACGTGGTCCAGTCCTCGTCAGATTCACTCATCTCAATCATACAGATTTTACCTATATAGTTGTTGCAAACAATCGCAATAATTCACCTAAAAGAGGTACTGTTCGCATATTCATGGCACCTAGAGTAGACGAACGTGGCCTGCCATTCACCTTCAGACAACAGAAAAATTTGATGATGGAAATGGATAAGTTCTCGGTTATGTGTAAGTAAAAATAATTGCTACGATTCATACCTTGAATTTTCGTGTTATAATTCTTATATTAAAAACAAGGAATATATTATTTAAAAGAAATAATGAAAGACATTAGTATTTAGCACTTACCATGTTAATGAGGCATCATACTTTATGATCCATTATTCTATTATATGTTTATAGTAAATCCTGGCCAAAATACTATTCAGCGTAGTTCGACCGAATCCTCGCTAACGATTCCCTTCGAAAGAACCTTCCGAAACGTTGATGAGAATAGGCCAATCAGTGGTGACAGTCTTGAACAGTTCAATTTCTGTGGCTGTGGTTGGCCACAACATTTGCTTATACCTAAAGGAAGCAAAGCTGGATTTCCTATGGATCTCTTTATCATGATATCTGATTACACTGGTGATGCAGTAAGTTTGTTCTTTTCTTTTTTATATGCTTATCGTCGAACATTTATTAATTGGATTTATTGCACAAACGAATCGATAATATTTCCTGTATATTTGAACAGTGATAGTCGTGCAAAATTTACGTAGCTAATATTCATTTATCGTAAATTAATTGTTACTATTTTCGGGACACCCTATATGTATGTGTATCTATATATATATATATATATATATATATATATATATATATATATATATAGCCATCGCTATTTAACGGTAAGAGGCGGTCAAGCGAACGCAGCATCATTATCATTGAATTAATAACCGAATTACAACGTACCTTTTGCGTGCACAATAGAGCTCCACGTTTACGTTGATCCTTCTGATTGGCAGAGTACGGCAAAACCCTTTGTGCAGCTTCATCAAACGTGCATATTTAATCGTTCGTAAAATGCCCTCTATCTCTTTCTCTCTCGTTAAGCTATGTTCGAAATATTTAACATTTAAAAGCGACGGCAATATAAAGCAAGTTTATGGGACGACTTTACCGATGGGTTTAATCCAGTTCTCGTTTTCGATCAAGCGAAAAGTTGATCGGTATTACAATTGGGAGTTGTACGAATACATCGAAAATTCGATCAGCTTTAATAATCGCTCGAATCTTAGTTATTGTGTTTGCCTCTACATGTCTATACTATAGGAGAGCTACGCCCGGGGTATTCGATAACCGATATTCAACAACATTCCGTTGTCCGAGTCGGGCACGAAGGGAATATGTAGTTATCGAAACGTTGGAATAGTCACGCGAGTTACCCTGTTTAAACTAGTATTATCCGGGGATATTAGTTGGGTCTCTGCGTCGCGTTTGTTTGATAAGATTTGATTGGATTGTCTTTTAACGTTGAAACGTTCTTGTTACATCGAACTTATTGAACGATTGTCGAAGGATTGTATTTGAAAGGAGTAACGAGATCAAGGAAAAGAGCGCTAATAATCGAATTTTATTCACTTTGATCGTTATAGGTAGAACAGGAAGAATCTAGCGGTTGCAAGGATGCCGCGAGTTTCTGCGGATTGAGGGACCGCAAATATCCGGACGCACGTCCCATGGGTTATCCGTTCGATCGCAGACCACGTGCTGGCGTTGATAATTTGACACAATTCCTCACCGGCAATATGGCGGTCACTACTATAACCATAAACTTTACCGATTCCGTCGTACCAAGAACTAGATCGGGAAGCATGAGTAATACATTGAACTTCGCTTGAATTGGACTCCTCCGACTATCTTTTTTCTTTTCACGCTACTTTCGTCAATGGCTTATTGGATTGGGGGTACTCGTGATGTCACGATCTTCATGGGATGAAACTAATCAAAGACGAAGACGGAGAAACGTTTATTCCTCATACATTTTTCTTTTCGATCTTATTCGTCTTTTTTTATTTTTGCCTTTTTTTTCTAATCGAATGAGAGGGGTCGACGTGCACAGAAGATGAAAAAGAAAAAGAAGACCATTTTATTTTCTTTCGTAATCAATGATTGTAAGCTTAGAAGTTGGTATATCCGATCTACGAATCTCTTTTCGATACTGTGGGATCTTCTATTCTCTTGGATTTATTTTTCTAAGGGAGACCATTGAAAGATCCTCGGTTGGCAAGATAAAAACACGGAAATCGAAACCGCGCGGAAAATCGAAACGTTATCCGTTTTCTGTCTCTCTCTCTCTCTCTCTCTTTCTCTTCCTACTCGGTTATCATCCTTTTATTCTATGTTTATTCGTGGTAACGATATCCCCGTTCTCGTTTCTCATCCTTCTTGCATTATTGCACGAGGAACTAGATTGTAGGAAGCAAATGGAAAAGAACAAAAAAAAAAAATGAAGAAGAAAAAGAAAAAAAAAATACAAAAAGAAAAAGAAATATGATGAAATAAAGGCAAAGGCGATTATGCAGATTGCTTGACGTACTTTTTGAGTTCTATTTCTCTCTCTCTCTCTCTTTCTCTCATTTCTTTCTCACTATCCTTTCTCTTCATATTCACTCATTTGTGTTCTCTCTATCTTTCCTAAAGGTTCAAGAAAACACAAATTGTTCCATCTCCCTTCGTCTTTCCTCTCTTGTAACAACACGATATAACGACGTAATATAATCCCGAGCACATATCTGACGTTATCCAGAGGAACATTACTCGACGTTTTCTTCCCTTCGGAATGCATTTATTCCTGCGCGTTTGTTTCTCTCTACGGAAAGTCCTGCGGCGACCAGACGAATGCGGATTTACGCTCGAAGGAGAAAAGAAAAATATATCTATCCATGTATGTATGTACCACCTACGTGCCGCAACGACGAAGATGGATATATGCTGTTACCAACCCGACTTGAATTTTCCTCGCGGAATAATCCTTCATTTCTTTCTTTTTTTTCTTTTCCTTTTCTTTTTTTCTCACTCGTTTTTATTCCCTTTTTTCCTTTCCGTTTCGTAGTTTCTATCTTTTACACTCTCTTTTTCTGTCTCTATCTCCTCGAAATAGGAGAATATTATTGCCTTTTCTTTCGCTCTCTCTCTCTCTCTCTCTCTCTCTCTCTCTCTCTCTCTCTCTCTCTCTCTCTCTCTCTCTCTCTCTCTCTCTCTCTCTCTCTTTCTCTTGAGAGAAATGAAGCATTAAGATGAAGGTAAATAGAAATACTGAAACCCTTTCTTGTTGAATCTACATGTAGTATTCAGTAATTTAATTTTATTTTCAAGAAATCTTTCAACAGATCGTTCGAGATTCTTTTTAATCTTACAAACATTTGCATTGTAATTAGTTTCTATAAATGATAATTAACATTCATATCATACAATTCATAATTACAAAATAAAAGAAATATGATAAAGGAGATAATAATTAGTTCAGAACTTTACTTTGATTGGATAATAAAGTTTCTATCGTAGTTTTTCTCTCTCTCTTTTTTTTTAAATGAAAGTGACATCGTTTATCTTTTGATGTATACGTTTCTATACGAAACCTTCGAATCAGGAAAGTACAGAAAACTAGTGCTGTCACTAGAGTTCAACAAAAGCGAGCTTTTTATCACGTAACGTACCTCTCTCTCTTTCTCTCTTACTTCAGCGGCGATTATTCAAAGACGACGTTTATGTTCTCGTGTCGTCCCAATTCAGGTCGTTCATTCGAGTCACTCGTTTCTCGTAAATGAAAGCTCACCGAAGGGTGATAACTGCATTAATGCGTTTAATTTCGTAAGGTGAGGAATATTTCTCTTTCATTGTTAATGAGAACGATGAATGAAGCAAGAAAGAGGAAGAGAAAATCAGTAGTGAAGTCCTTCACTAATTAAAAGCAATTATAAATGGTCATGCCCGTTTGCATTATGTATGTACAATGTTGTACTACATACGAATAGTCGACGTCTATTGTAATATAACGATGTTATATTCGAAATACATACATATGTATATAGCTGCATATACTTGTACTGTCGTATACATAAAGATAACGGAGAGAAACAGGATTCAGTTATATTATATATAATTGACATATGCGAATAATCAACTCGAGTTAATTTTATTTTATTAGTATATTCTTCGGTTGTTCTAGTATATATAAACAGACATTGATCATTATTGATAAGTAACTCTTTCGTATACATATACATATCTTGAGAATAAATTTACATCTTCGTTTCACTGGCAATAATAATATGTTTATGCAGTTATGT
The DNA here is from genome assembly GCF_014466175.1 of Vespula pensylvanica. NCBI lineage: Eukaryota > Metazoa > Arthropoda > Insecta > Hymenoptera > Vespidae > Vespula > Vespula pensylvanica. Next base: position 1,136,269 of record NC_057701.1, on the reverse strand, counting down.
GCTTAAATAAGTAACGTGCTACATATATATTCTCTGACGACATTTAATTGTTGAAAATTTAATGAGCAACTTTTTTTTTCCTCCAAACATTTTCGTGAATAAATAAATAAATATATATATATATATATATATATATATATATATATATACATATGAAATAACGCATGTCACGTTACGAAACGCAGATATTGCTTTTCACGTAAAATTTCTAAATACATTTGTCGAGCCTGTAAATTAATGACTCGTGGTTATTCTCTTTTTCTTCTTTTTTTTTTTCTAACGAAGTTTTCTTGAAATCAGAAAATATTCTGAAGACTTTTCTTTCTTTTCTTTTTCTTTTTTGACGTGAAGTTTGAAATGAATCTTATAAGAGGCACACCCTGTATATATAAAAGCTACCCGCGAGATCTCGATTGCAGTAACGCGTTCATTCATTTATACGTGTCAGATCTTATGATAGGGACCAGTAAGGGGTTCGGTATCGTGAAGAAGTTGAAATAAGAAGTCGAAGTTCGTGGTGAAAGAATTTCTTTCTCGACGGGAAACCTTTTTCAATATCGCTCGCTAACGTAGGCTCGATAACCCGAGGACAAAAGAATCGAATTACTTAGGTCAACGACTTTCTAAAGTCTGCAAGCGGAAAAAAGGGTCTTCAAATTAAATAGCAAGAATTTAATATGGCTGCTTCGTTCGTTCAAGACTGTGTTAGTTGGGGGAGAAGAGAGGGGATCTACAAAGGTTCGTAGATGGATAAGGAAGGAAATATAAAAAGAAAAAAGAGAGAGAGAAAGAGAATGTGTGAAAAGAATGTCGAAGTAGCTAAGAACTTTCGCTAAACTTATTTGAAATTAATTTAGAATTATAAGGGATTTACATCCACCCTCTCCTCCTTCTAACTCCCCTCCTTCTTCCTCTTCCTCTCGTTTCCTCGTGTAATTTAACAGCCCATTTAAAAATTAATTCATTTCCTTGATTCCTCAAGAATTTCTACTTGAATTATTTCGAACGTCGAATCGACTATAAACGAAAGAAAACGGAGAAACATTGAAAATCTAATCTTGGACTCTTTATCCTTTACTATAAAATTCGAAATATTTAATTGGAAACATTCTTTTTAAAATAAGAAAAAAGATGAATAGCGTTTGAACAGACGAATGGATAAACACAATAAAGACAATTTCGTCGTCATCGTTGAGATCTTTCGGCCTACTACTGGATCGATACTAAAAGAGAGAAAAAGAAAGAGACAGAGAGAGAAAGAGAAAGAAATTTTCTGGCACGAGTAGCAGATAAAGGACGAAGGGATAGAGAGACAAAGGGGAAGAGAAAGAGAGAGAGAGAGAGAGAGAGACAGTGTATAAACGTAGCCACGTTAAAGGAAATAACGAAGGTCGCCGTAAAAGCTCGCGTAACTTGCGGCCGTGGGGTTGCCGGATAAAAACGAAAGAAAAATGGAGGAAAAAGGGAGAAAAAAGAAAAAGAATAAGGGCGGGAGGGAGAAAGAGAAAGAAGGCAAGTAAAAAAGCAGGCACGGTATTGAATAACGGGCGTCATAATTAATAGCCTCGCGACACGTATGCATGACGATAAATTCCCGAGTTATATTGAGCGTCTCGTGGTGAGAAACTATGCAAATAACCTGCTGAGTTTAACTTTATAAGTTTAATGATTAACGGGTGAGAGGTCAAGGGGGTGAAAGTTGATGGAGGTGGTGGAGGAGAGGATGTTTGGGCCGAGTGGTCGAACGAAAGGAAAGGTTTTCGGTCAAAGAAGTTGGTAACGTTTAACGTCGTCTTTTTCTCTCATAGCTTCCCTAGAAACGAGTAGGTATGCGATGAAGGGTGGTAGAGTGATAGGGTGAGAGGGGTTGATGATGGTATGCTAATTTTAATGGGATAATTTGCCGAGGAGTCGCGCGAGAGATAAGAGCATCCTTGGAGAAAACGGTTCGCGTACCGTGGCTTCGATTCGTCCTCGTACGTTCAACTTCCTGTCCAATTACGTTAATTAACGTAATTGCGAAAGGGTGGAAAGGGAATTAAAGCGCAAAGGTGCTCGAACGAAACGCTCCGCGACGTGAACGATGACGGTTAAATAACGACGAACGTAGACGCAGAGACGACGGCGACGTCGACGACGACGACGTCGACGACGACGACGACGACGACGACGACGACGAATGGGGACGATAATTAATCTTTCACAGTCCATAAAAGAGGCATAAACTTTGCTACCACGAGTTACGAGGGCTATGCGTATGTAATTACTGGCAAGGGGAGAGAGAGAGAGAAGGAGAGAAAGAGAAAAAAAAAGTTATCCATGTCAAACGTCCTCTCTCGATTCACTCCACTTTTCTATTTCTTTTTTTTTCTTTTTTCTTCTTTTTTTATTTTTTTTTACTTTTTTCCCCCTTTCCGTCTTTTTCTTTTTCATTTTTTTTTCTTTCAATTTCGTGACGTTTATAAAGACTTTCCATTTTTACCTTCCCATATTTTTCTAGCTTTTTTTTTCCGAATGAGTATAAATCAAGCTCTCATACAAACGGGACATATATGATAGGGGGTGGGAAAGAGAGAGAGAGAGAAAGAGGAGAGTTAGAGTTAGAGTTAGAAGTTTCTATGTACCAAAGGGGAAAGCTTTCCGCGATTCAACGTAAATTGGATCGTCGAACGGATCGAGAGATCATTCGAGAAGATCATATCTAAACGTCAAAGCACTCTCTCGTGAGCCACGTGACTCTGAATTCGAGTGGACGTGCTTATTGGTCGTTCGATGTAGTACAAGCAGACTTTTCTTCTTCTTCTTCTTCTTCTTCTTCCTTTTATTTCTTCTTTTTCTTTTTCTTCTTCTTCATGGACTCCCCAACTCTTCCTCCTGGGACGAGGAAGGAATCGAAAGTAGGAAAAGACTTCGTACTTACGAAGGAAAAGATTCTCCTGGGAGTTGAAAAAAGATAGAAAGAGAGAGGATAGAGATAGAGGAAATCGGTGAGAATTTGTCTATCAGAGCTCTTGTTTTTTCACTCGACGCGGTACTTGCACGAAAAATATAGAGGTGAATAGATTTTTTTTCTTTTGTAAACAACCTAATTCTTTTAGTACATTTTTCTTCAACTTTTTTTTTTTTGAGAGAGAGATCAATAGCGACCGTCAAATAATTCTTATGAAAGACCGTGATCTTCGATTAATCTTCTAAAAAGAACGAAAATCGAAATTATCGATCGTCTTCCTTTTTTTATTTTTACTTTTTATTCTTCGTCCGTCGAATGGAAAAAAAAAACTTCGTTGCGGTCGTCCTGCTGTCGAAGATAAATCAAGTTTGTCCGTAGGTACCGCGGTTCAGGACAAAGTTATTATAGTTTCGATTCGATTACCTCGTCGGTACTGACGGTTACGGCGAAGAAAACGAGAATCTTCCTTCCTGCTCTTTCGCTAACCTTCTTCTTTTTCAACTTCTTCTAGTACTTTTTTTCCTTTTCGTCATCATCATCTTCTTCTTCTTCTTCTTCTTCTTCTTCTTCTTCTTCTTCTTCTTCTTCTTCTTCTTCTTTTTCTTCTTTTTCTTCTTCTTTGGTCTGGCTACGTTTCTTCATCTTTTTCTTTAGCACCTTATCGTTCTCGTTTGAAAGTTAGCTGAGCTGGTACCTCCCACGCTGCTTTTACTATCGATCCAAACACATTCTTCTTTAAGACGCTTTTCAAATTTATATCGACAGCCAGAAATTCTTTTCCTTTTTATTTAAGACGATTCTTTTTTTTCTTTTTCTCTTTCTTTTCTTTTCGTTTCTTTTTTGTTTCCCCTCCCTCAGAGAAAAAGTTCTGTTGAGAAACGAATGCAGTAGAATCTTGAAATTTTTATCGGAGGAAAGGGAAGAAGAAAAAAAAAGAAATTTCCTTGGATTCTCTTCGTTTATTCTTTTCATTCGAATTCTCGACTAAATCATTCTAATTCATTCCAATTTGTTGACGATCGTTTCTCTTCTTTCCCTTTTCCTTCTCTTCTCTTCTCTTCCCTTTCCTTCCCTTCCCTTCCCTTCGTTCGCGTAAACGAGTCACCAAGGACGAGTTTTCGCGAGGATAATGGAAAAACTTTGGCCCTCGTTGCATCGTCGTATACGGCGCATACACATAGCTTTCCTATTCTTTTCAACACGAACCCAACGTTGGTGATAACGCTGTAAACGTTGTCGAGAACAATGTCTGTGTTTCAGGTTGGCATTGATGTAGGAACTCACAGCGACGACGACGACGGTGCGCATTCCATTTTCTAACGCTTGACGGAAAGCGGAGACAATCGTGTACGTCACCCGATATTTTACACGACACGGTTGTGTCTCTTTACGAAAGACATCTTTTTCTACCAACCATAAAAATATTCTACCCGAGGAATTTATTTATTTTGCTTTTCTTTTTTTTCTTTTTCTTTCTTTTTTTTTATTATTATTATTGCTTGCATCTACTGAAAAACCTGGATTTCTCTTGTGCAGAAAAAATACGTATATATATACATACACACACATACGGTGAGACTAATCAATTATTGTCATCCGAATTCTAATTAACGTTTCGTTTATATATGAGAAATATTAATTACTACAAATTTGATAGAAAATTAACTTAGTCATTTATATATAGAAGGAGAGTTATTAATTAATTATTGCAAATTTGAAATAAAACAAATTTTCATTTGAACTTTCGAATAAAAAAGGGAAAAAATGTCGTATACATCAAACGTTGAATATAATGTACGAATAGCAAGTTGAAATAGAATATCTGTACGAAACGTTTTATCGTAGAAATAATTTTTCTGCAAATAATAAAACTAAAATATCGTTTTAGGTTATCGGCTCAACCTATATATCTGTTGTTACTCACGGAAACACGATGAAAAGTTGATAAAATTAAAGCTACCGGAAAAGGTGAGTAGCACATTGTATTCGAGAGAGAATTTACTTTCGGACAAGTTTTTACAACGTCGACCATATCGCACACTTTTCCACGCTTTTCCCTTCGGAGCTCGCGACCCCTTTTTATTATTCCTTTTATTCCTTTTTGCGGATCTAAATCTTACCGGAAACATTCACGCTCTCTTTTATCTTTATCTAAGACTATGCTTTTGTTCACCGAGGAAAAGTTTTGCAGAAAGATTCGTGCCGTTCTTGAATTTCTTAAGGTCTCTTCTAATTTATTATACTATTTCGTGAGATTTCATCGACGAAAGAGAAGAAAAGAAAAAAAAAAAAAAAGAGTTCGCTTCGATTTAAACAAAAATTTATTTCCGATCGAACGTTTGAGTTAATCATCGGAGTAGTAATAAAAAGAAAACGAAGGAAGAAAAGATAATAAAAAATAAGAAAAATGTTATACGCATAAAAGAAATACTTGCGTCGGGTAAACTCAAGATGAAGTTGTTTAGTAGAACGATAATATTATACCGAGTCATCCCTGTATATAAATGTATATAAATTTTCTATAAAGCTCCATGAGAAAAGTTGTATGTACATTATAAATACATATATACAGATATATATATATATATATATATATATATATATATATACACAAGCTTATGTATATGTATAATAGATATACCTTGGTTCGCATCTCACTTTTCTCTCTTTTATAAGCGATGTCACGCAGCATCCTTCGTCATTGTCGTAACGTTGGCCTCCTTCGCGATCAAAGGAATGAATCAGGACGTGGACGAGGCAAAAGCGAGGGTAAAGTAGAAGAGGCAGGAGTTTTCCTCTCACTCTCTCTCTCCCTCCCTCTTTTTCTCCTCTTTTCAAGGACCAAAGGGATGGTATCACACCTTACGACGATAATGATACACCGAAAAGTGCAGCATTGCATTCCTTTAAAGAGAGTTCATTGAAAAGAGAGAGAGAGAGAGAGAGAGAGAGAGAGAATTTTACGGTACGAAAATAGAAGCTTCGAGTGTGATGATCAAAGAAAGCATAGTAGTCTTATTCCGAATGAAAGGAATTTCCTTTTCAACGTTGTTTTTGGTGAAAATTTTGTACTTTATTTATTTTGTCGATAGATACAAAAAAAGAGGAAAAGAAAAAAATTATTTGAACAATGATTGATCGCAAGAAATAATTATTTGCAATACACGTTTCCTCGTTCGATCGATTAAAATAATTGTTGTTATTATTAGAATAATTACTAGGAACATTAACGTTTGTGCGAGCAACATGTTTAATATGTTTTGCGATCTAATAATGTGCAGCGTGTCATATATTACTAGTTTATGTTACGGAGAAATATGAATTTTAGTCTGGAGAGAGAGGGAGAGAGAGAGAGAGGGAGGGAGAGGGAGAGGGAGGGAGAGAGAGAGAGAGAGAGAGAGAGAGAAAGAAGGAGAAAGAGAGGCATATAAATACGTCAGTGATAATTTCTTTTTTCTCAAATAAGAATTTATTTTTAATGAATATCAGTCTCTTGAAAAATACAATTTCTCGTATATAAGATCAAATTGCTTTACGTTTTTACAAAATTTATCTCTTTCTTCGAATAGAGGTACTCGATTAAGGAAAGTATCTTTTTAACATATTCACCATCGATCGAGACTAGAAATTATTGCCTTAACAGTTACCCATTGATATACACAGACAGACACACTTACACAAATACATATGTGTGTGTATATATATATATATATATATATATATATATATATATATATACACACACACATATACACACGAACGTATATACAGAATAATACGTGGTAGGAAAAATAGAATGAGAGAAGGAAGCAGTTATACCACGTTATCGAATTTCCAGGATATTTTTCTTCGGTCTCGATACCTCGAAAATGGTTCGTAGTTGTGCCAGTAATAGTGGTAGTAGTGGTACTACCAGTAGTAATAGTAGTCGTGGGTAATAGTACTGGTAGTAGTATTGTACTTTTACGATTTACATCGTCGACAATGCGATTCGCCGATCGGATTTTCTCACGGGTCATCGCTCGTGGAACCATTGGAAGGGATGTTAAAACATGGCGTAGGATTTGCATTTATACCGATGCTGCTAGAGTCGACCGGTCCTATCTATGGATCATAAATTTATCGTAGTGACCCATGGATTAAACGTGACTTTTCTTTTTCTCTCTACACACACGTACAAACCCATCCATCTAAACACATCCACTCCACGTACACATATTATCCATCTTTTTCTATTTTTTTGTAATCTTTTTTCTTTACCAAACTGAACCGAGTTTCATAAGCTAAAATCGAAACGGACATCTCCAACTTTTCGTAGAATGAATTTCTCGAAATTTTCTCTCTCTTCCTCTCTTTCCTTTTACTTTTAGTCCGTTCCTTTGAACGACGAAAACTATTGATAGGAGTAAGTGGAGTACTAGGCAGCAGCAAGCAAACAAGCAAGCAGGCCCTCGAGATATTTCGTGAGAACTTTGAGAAACGTACGAAAAATAAAGGATCGTTAATTCGCTAGTAACAACGTCGAACACCGATTTCGAATTCTACGAAGGTGAAGTTTCGAGTTGTCGTCGTGTTTCGATAGATACAGAGAGGATGAAACGACCTGTTACGATTCAACTACTCGACTCTCCGAAGTAACAAGATTTTTATCGGTTTTTTCTTTTTCTTTTTTTCTTTTTTTTTTTTAACGTACTATGATTCCGTATTAGTTAACCATATCATTTAACAATTTCTTGTCGATGTAATGGAAACGTGCTCGGTAATACGAAGAACCATAATGATGATAGTTATAATAACAGTAGTAATAACAACAATAATCTTGCTGAGAAAACATATCTCTGATAATAGAACGAAACGTGACACGTTACCGCATCGATTCATATCGCGTGATGCGTTCCCTCGATGTCCTTTTTTCCGCGTTCCTGGAATATTAAATGCTGATTTTGCGATAGTGATCTTAAGAGGAACGACGTTGACGTACGATCGCATCGAATTTTCTCGTGCAAGCTGTTCTCTCTCTCTCTCTCTCTCTCTCTCTCTCTTTCTTATTACTTCTCTTTCTCTCGTGTACACTTTATCATGAAATATGTGCCGGAAGAAATCTGCTCGCGTGGTTCGCAACTCGCGAAGAATTTCCGCCGGTCTTCGCTATTTACGAGATCTTTGAGAGTTCGTGCGACACGATTCTTCGAAGTTCGGAACAAACGGAAAAATGATTCTTACCGAGCGAATATCTATCGCAAGAGAGTACCACGAACGAATTCTCACAAAAGTATTTGATAAAAATAAAACTAATAAAACGCAATGATCGATCTTCTCGTAGTATGTTGAATTCGTGTTTTCGAAAAGTTTCCCTTGCGATGGGGCTATTCCGCTACGGACAATTATTTTGATCGAAACATTCTAACAAACTACATATTATCCGTAATTTTTCCGTCAGTCAATGTGCCACTTGTTACATTTCAATATTTATGAACGAATAACTTCCAGGAAAGTTCGGGCGAACCGAACGGCATGAATATTAAAACAAATGCTCGTGTTCTCTCTCTCTCTCTCTCTCTTTCTCTCTCTCTTTCTCTCTCTCTCGCAGAGGAGCTAGCAAATTCTCTTCAGACTACGACGACAACGTTCTGAAGAAAGTGAAAATCGATCGAAGAAGAACTGTGTATTCATTGTTTCTGTTCTGGAGTTAAGTAAAACCCTCGCATACTACACACACATACACACACACACCCGCGTACAGGTACGCATGCACACACAACTGTGTAATACATTTTTTTTTTATAGGGACGACCAATCGATTTCCATCTTTTCATGATAATAATGAAAGAGAAAGAAGAATAGGTATATACCTACATGTACTCGCATTTAATGGAGAAAAAAAAAATTTTCTTCGAATAATTAGTTAAAACTTTTTTTTTCGTTTTCATTGAGAAAGGAAAATTAATTCTGTTGAATTCCATATCAAAAGTACGCACGTAGTACGTCAAAATTATAATTGTACTTTGAATGGATATCGCGAAAGAAGTCTGCCAAAGATTTTAGATTTTCCTAGATCGAAGTGAAATTCGAATGACGTTCGAAGACCGACAGTTCGTCCGTTTTCTAGTTGAGATCGAAACGCGAAGAGTAAAAAAGGATAGTAAGAGTGATTGAACGAAGGGGAATCGAGACACGTATACATAGGTATGTACACACACACACACACACATAATGTTCTATATATGTGTATATACTTATATACAGGGTGTTCATTTTAATTGATCAAGGAGAATACGATTAAAAAAGAAATAAAGTGTTTTTATTAAAAATGAAGGATTTATACGTCGACGTTCGTTGGAAACGAAGATCGCTGATCATTTTAATTGTTATTTAGCAGTTCAATGTTTATGTGCATCGATCAATAGGAACACCCTGTATATGTGTGTGTGTGTATATACCTAGTATACATAGAGCAGACTGACCGGCCAGCTCGACCGCTCGGCAAAAAGGCAGGAATGTACAGGATACCACCTTTCTCTCTTTCTTCCATTCTTTCTCTCCTTTTATTCGTTCGTTGGTACGCGCGTCAGCGCTCGTATTGTCCGCTGCTTCGTTTCTTTCTCTCTCTCTCTCTCTCTCCTTCTCTCTCTTTCACTCCCACAAGAGAATCGGCCAGGCTTTATTCCGGGTGAGTTCTGTGATTCAGGGAATCTGCCAATTTATCTCTCATTCTCGCAGGAAAATCGAAGGAACCCACCTCGTTCGCTTTTTCTTGTGAAACCGATAAAAACATCTTGGAATTGAACCCATCCGAACTCAAGCCAATCATTTAGTTATATATACATAAATACATGCATAATCGTTTATTATCTCAAGTAATAGTTTTTTGGTCATCGCCGTTTTCTTTTTCTTTTTCTTTTTTCTTTCTATTTTTCAATTTTTTGTTTTCAATGTTTCGATTTATTTTTATTGCTCTTTTCTATTAGAAAAAATTAATAGCCGGTTTTGTAGTTTGTTCGACGAGAACCAGTGGAAAATGAAGCAGATATTACGCCTGCAGATAGGCAACCCTTTACGTAGTCTGAATGCACCAGCCGTATGTGCGGTTGCATATTTCCGGGCGCTCGACCAAGCAGGAAAATGTGGGAAAATCAAATAGAGAGAAAGATACTGCTAATCTTTATTTTCTGCATACCCCGGCCATACAAACGTTCGTATGTAATGTAACGACTATCACGTATAGAAACGCATACGAAGTTGAATATAAAAAGTACATTTAAATATTTCAGCAAGATGTTCGAGGACGCGAGTCACATACGTGGAATGCGAATCGATTGAAATATTTTCACAGAAGGTTCTAACATATACGATTAAAGTTCGAGGTCACTAACTTGGCCCTACATTCGACTAGAAGATGGTCTATATCGGTTATTTCGTTTGCTAGCTCTTGGTACTTTGCCAGACGTATATTATGTATTCCTTCGAGTTAGCTCTAGTGAAAATCCAGAATATTCTGAATTGCAGACTTCCGTAGAGAGAACGACACAGAGGGAGAAAGAGAGAGAGAGAAGCTAGGTTTTCGAAGATATACGTGTATATCTTGTATATTAATATTCCTCTCCATTCCCGTCTTTGCTAAGACTAATTATAAAAGAGGAAAATAGACGGAGAAATTATTTTTCCATTCGTTCCATCTTCATTATTTAGACATAATTTTCTTAACGACATAATTCAATTCTTTTCTTTCTATTTTCTTTTTTTTTTCAATATTTAATTGCTCATCTCACGTAATTCATTTTACTATTCATTAACCAGTCATTTAGTTTGTCAAAGAAAGATAGATAGAGGAAAAGGATATAATTAGAGAGGCTCGAAAGACATATACTAAAGAACGAAAATCACACCGTTAGGCGAGAAAACTTGTCCGTGATCACTTTCGTAGGAAGAGTGATTAATATCACCAACGGTATATGAATGCTTCCAAAGAGCGAGAGCGAGAGAGAGGGAGAAAGCGAGTGTCTGCAATTAGTTTGAAATATCGACGGGTATGAAAAGCAAGCGCACGCGTGCGTCTCGCGTCGACATTTTCGCAAAGTACGATGGCTGAGATGGGGCAAACATCGACGGGGATGGTTGGTCGCGTGCCGAGTATAATTCAATGCCGATATTCTATAATTAATTGGTACTCGAGGATCGATCGATCGATCATTTCTACGTGAATGAGAAGAGAGTACTTGGGGAATATTAGCGATAAAGGAAAACTTAGGAAGATCGTTTGCGTGATAGAGAACAAAGAAAGAAAGGATGGAAGGAAGGAAGAAAGAAAAAAAGAAAAAGTGATTGCGTGTTAACACAATCATTGTTATCTTGTACTCAACAAAGAACTACTAATTTTCCCTTTTTCTCTTTTTCTTATTCTCCTCTTCTCTCTCTCTCTCTCTTTCTCTCTCTCTCTCTTGAGAAATCGAGAACGTGTCACTTTTCCCTTGGGAATCAGTTCCCTTTATACGACCACTTTGCGGAACTAATTCGTATCGTCTCTCTTAAAGAACGAAATTAACGTTGTCTCACGAAACTTCCATTTCACTTTCCCTTACTAATTCCCTTTTGTAAGATACGTAATTAATTCGAAATCTCTCGTTGAATCATTTCGATCGGAATATTATTTTTCTTTTCTTTTCTTTTTTTTTTTTATTCTTTTTTCTTTTTTCTTTTGAAACATCACAGGCTCCCCAAAATTCTCGTTTCTTCTTTCGTCACTTATTTTTCATTTAAAAACTATTTATCTTACATTCGCACATCTGTATTCCCATAGAACGGCAACGATATTATACGTGTGTTGATACATGTGGATATACTTACACAGATCACGTTTTTTAATACTTCATCCCATTAACAACACGCGAGATACGCTTTAACGCTCAAACTGATTTCATCCTTTCAATAAACAGAATTCACAATACGAGGAGCAATATGTGAATTGATTTCATTACTTTGACGACGAAGTAATCGGCCACGGCCAATACCATTTTCGAGGGGCTTTCAATTATGTTTGACACACATATATACATATATATATACACACACACATCATATATATACGTAGTATGTATGTGTATATATGTATAGGTATCATCTGTACATATATACAATAGTCGATACGAGACGCGACCTCCATCAGAGAAAATTGCAGCACGGAATCGTGATTTCATCGAAATATTCAACGATTTATCTAAATGCATTTTGATTGACGGAATCAATCAATTAAGTAACAAAGAATTTTTACTTCCTTTTTTCAAGGGGATAGAGTCAACGATATAAATAAGAAAGAGACAAAAAAGGATAGAAAGAAAAAGAAGACATAATAGATTTTCATTATAATTTGATAATAATGAAATTAACTTCGTATGAATTACCTCCGGGGGTGTTGGACGAAACGATTAATTGTTAAGATAATACGCGTCTAGGGACAACGTTTTCAGGAAAATTGGTCGTGTAAATTTCACTCTCCTTTAAGAATGGACCTTGCAAGTCATGTTCTCTCAAGGATATCATCGTGAAGATCGATGTAACTAGGAAACTTGAATGCTACGGTGCTAAATGTCTCTAATTAATTTTGCATTACTGTCAGCTCCGTCTGCTCCGTGTATAACTAACGTTGATATAATTAATCGCTTTCCACCGTTCAATCGATTATGTCACGTTCTCTCTCTCTCTCTCTCTCTCTCTCTATATATATATATATATATATATATATATGTACGTGTGTATATATATGTATATATATATATATATATATATATACACATATACATAGAAAGAGAGAGAGATAATATAAATTAATAGATGAGAATATACATATTAAGTTCGTCCTGATGAATCCTTATGCTTAACAAGAAAACAAAAAAAAACAATAAATAAATAAATATATAAAATAAGAGAAAAAGAAAATAATTGCGTTAGACAATAATAGAAACTCCTTCGCGCTGTTGTTTCAAATCGATTTATTAATAATTAACTCGTCGATATTAATTTTCTTATTTTCCTCTTGAAAATAACCTGCCATTTTCGTCTCTGATTTATCAAAATGATGGTAAAACGGGGAAAAGAAGAGAGCGGTTTTGTTATCGACACATTCGTATAACTAATTGCAAAAATAATTAATCATCTTTTCATCGATTGATGCAATTTTACTTAGGGGTCGCAATCGCGCTGGTTGAGACATCAAACATTTTTCATAATTTCTTCTCTCTCTCTCTCTCTCCCTCCCTCTCTTGTTTCTTTCTCTTTCTCTTTCTCTGTTCTTCACTTATGTTTCCACTTTTAATTACTATCCTTGTTAGCATTCTTCCCGTTATTTTTCCACGTCGGCCTAGGTCGCTCAGTTCTTCTTTACCTAACTTACGCGTCTCTCGCGTGTGGCCTTTTTAATTAAACTTTTTCTTATAGCGATAATATTTGCCTAGATATAACGACAGATCCTCTCAGTCCTTAATTGTGACATTTAAAAGAATACCGGTGTACGAGTTTGAATTCTATTTCGATATTTTGTCCATTTCTTCTCCTTTCCTCCCTCTTTTTTATAACTTATAATAATAATAATCATAAATATGTTAAAGAAGAACAAATAATTTCAAATATGATTACTTTACAAGGAAAATTGATTTATTCATTACATTGGGTCAGATTAATATATTTGGGTTTCCTTTACAGGTTTATACATATCCTACACGATTAAGTAAATATTTATATATATATACAAATGTATATATATTTATATATAGAGCGATAAATGACCTTTCTATTTATTTACTACTGCCCGACAGCAAGCTTTTACCAGCGCAATCTCTTTCCCCCTAACATTTCTGTGGAGTACCTCATTAATAATAACGCTGTGATCAAAAGCACCAATTATTAATGTTGAAATAACCACGACATATATCATTGAATCAAACAGATGTAGGTATATACTCTTGTGTCTGTATCTATCCATCTGTTTCTCTTCATTGCAATCATTAATCGTATATACGAATCATCATTGCACTTGAAACGTGTATAATTATAAATATTTATATATGTAGGTAGCTCCCAATTTGGAGAATTTTTTTTATTAAAAATTATGAAGATTTTTAATGAGAAAAAAAGAAATTGGACTGTCAAATACAGAAGACTAGTTAATCCGAACGAACGTAAGTTATCATTTGTTAATATTCGCTTTATGGAAAAACAAAAAAAAAATAAGAGAAAACGAAATGAATTTCTTCGTCCAATCGATCAAATTAATTATTTTCAATCGACGATTTATACATACTTCCACGTACGAACGTCGTGTGTATATTTAATTTTTTCATTTTCGACGGGCTTACGAACTTTAATCTACCGTTCAAATACGTCCGACGGAACAATGAGAGAAAATTTCAATGAAATATTCCAAGTCGTTGATAGTAAAACGTGAATAGAGTCCGACAATTTTCTCTTTATACAGGGTATGCCAAAAATTCTGTCCTAAATATTATAATTTAAAAAGAAATGTGAATTACTTTCTTTCAAGACTTTTCATACATATCAGTCTCTTATTTTCCCTTTCTTTTTTTCACGAATGATTAAATCAAAAGGAATAGAAACTTTTAGTCCACCCTATGTACTTTGAATATGTAACTAGATAGAAGAGACGTGTAGGTAGAGGCGCTAGTAGTTGTACCTATGGTCGTAAGCACAATTTCAAATAGAATTATCGTCGTGGTCAGGAGAATATGTCGAGTTCATAATGCAAATGATAACGACAGTGACGATTACAAGTTGTGTCACCTGGTGTTGGTGGGGTTGAGAGGATGATTCAACATCGATTATAAAGCCATGAACTATAATTTATTTTGCCATAGAAATCAAATATAAAATCAAGAAAGGAATGAGATTCCTTTAAAATTCGTTTTATCGTTCGTCAACAGGAACCGTGAAGGAGAAGGAGAAGGAGAAGAAGAAGAAGAGATCGAGGAAAAGGAGGAGAAGGAGGAGGAGGAGTAAGAGGAATAGGAGGGATAGGAGGGAGAGAAATCTTCTCTTACTTTTGACGGATGAAATCTGACAAAACTTTTCCCATTTACATACCTCTCTTTAAATTTACCACGTTCGAAAGATGTTCTCTCTCTCTCTCTCTCTCTCTCTCTCTCTCTCTCTCTCTCTCTCTCTCTCTCTCTTTCTTTTTTTCTGTGTCTCTTTCATATCTCCCTAGGGATTCCTAAATAAACCAGACACTTTTCGTTTGGAGATATCAGATGATATGATAACTTAGAAATTCCTTAAGAAATTTTGCCCTCCAAAATGTATAATTTTCATTTTTTATTTTATTTCATTTATCTCTTTTCTTCTTTCTTTAAAATTTACATGAAATGCATGAAATTCATGGTCGGGAATAAGAAGAGGAATAACACAAAAACAAAACAAACAAAAAATAAAGAGAAACAAATAAAATAATTCGTGACTCTAGATTTTATTGTTTGCAATAAAGGAGACCATTTCCATCGACGAAACCCCCTATAGTAATAACGATTTGGTTTTGGTTAGGTTCGTTCGAAACCGATGCGTATCGTTTCCTATCAACAAGATCGGATTTAAACGCACGATCTTAGGGATCGATTTATACGAAGTCTCGATGTTATCCAATATGTATGCGTGTGAGTGTGTGTGTGTGTATAAGTTAGAGGTATTTTTATCCATCTCTTCTTTACCTTTATCTATATTTTTCACACACGAAGACATTGTATCACACTCGTAATTTTATCCTCGGGATCTCTTATCGTTCCATTTCACGTCATATTGATCCTGAAACGCCCTTTTCCCTCCTCTCGTCATCCGTGATTCCCTTTAAATCTCTACTTTTCTTCTTCTTCTTCTTCTTCTCTCCCTCCCTCTCTCTCTCTCTCTCTCTCTCTCTCTCTCTCTCTCTCTCTCTCTCTTTCTCTCTCTCTCTTTCCTTCTCTTCCTCTCACTCTTGCTATTCGAATCGAGTCAGAAATCCGTACGACCTCGATTACTACGAGTAATCCTAGACGATGAGGATAAAGTCGTGAAAAACGCACTAGTAAGTACGACCGCAAATGTAATATCGTATACGTTTTCTCGGGGAAAAATATTTCGAGATGACGACGCGGTAATGGTTTGAACGAGATGTGTAACAATGCATTTCTTTATTTGCATAGTTCTATTTTTTCTCTCTTTCTCTCTCTTTCTTTCTGTTTTTTTCTCTTTCTTTTTTCTTTTTTTTTTATCAAGCTCTGTCTCACGATAAAAACGCGAGTTATGAAAATATGTTCTATATAACTTTCTCCTTTTTTATTTTATTTTATTTCATTTTTTATATTCTCTCTCTCTCTCTCTCTCTCTCTCTCTCTCTCTCTCTCTCTCTCTCTCTCTCTCTCTCTCTCTTTATCTCTCTGTTCTAAGTTAATATTATTTTTGTGAAACTCTCGTACGTTTATAATCACGTTATTTCTGTCGCTCACTGGATTGCAATTAAATTTTTGCCCAATTTCTCTTTCCATCTATCGTATCTCGCAACATTCGTAGCATAATTTTGTCTCACTTTTTTCTTTTTGTTTTTCTTCTTTCCTTTTATTATTTTGTTTCACTCGTTCGATAGTTTTAGATTAGATTTATTTGATACAAAAACAAACGCATTATGTTATATCTCTTTCGTTCGGATTAAAGTATAGAAGGGCTCATGAAATCGCACGAGATCTCGAGTATATATTAAGTAATAAGTCTGAAGGCGAACAGACCAGGCAAAGTTTCTTGACGGAAAGACGTATTAATAAAATACGTCCGTATACTTCGGTAAATCTTTCAGGCTATTGTGTTAGACCAAGATAGATATCGTGACCTAAGAAACACGGAATATAGCTTGGATCCAACTTATAATTGGCTTAACTTTTGAATAATAGAAAAAAAATAAGAAACAAAAAAAAATGGTTTATTAGGAAAAATAAATAAGTGAAAATATTCGAATAAGACCAATTGAAGTGTAATTTTTTTCTTTAAAGTTTTACTCTCTCCAAAAAAAAAAAAGAAAGAAAGAAAGAAAGAAAGAAAAAAAAATTGTTACACTTCAACGTATAAAAATGTATTTATTAATTTACATTTTTGTTAACATAACGTGAACGTGAATGAATCTTTATATAAAGGGTCGAGTGATTTATTGGTTCTTAAAAATAATTAAAAGACTTTTTTACAAGTATTTATAAAAAGTTTAATACAAATTTTATATTTTTTGATAAAAAGGGCATTTATTTCTGTGTTATATTTAATAGCAAGTAGTGAAGTTTTATAACTGGATACGTCGGTGTATCTCTCTCTCTCTCTCTCTTTCCTTCTTTCTAAACATCGGGCATATCTAAATATCCCGGACTTAGCTGGTGTTAATTAAGATTAATGAGTTGCCCAAGAAATCGAGACCAACTTCCCGCGCAGTAATTAGTAGTCTAGCTTGGGTTCCTCACTATATAAGGTAGTCCAGGCTTGCTAAAGCAAAGTGTCGTGGAAGTCGGCCGCCGATCCTCCAGCCAACCTGCCTGCACTCCTCTCTTCCTAGTCTAGGTACTTTATTTCTCAAAGAGTTTTCCCTCTCTCTTCATCTTCTCCTCTTTTACTTTCTATCTATCTCTTTTCGTTTCCTCCCTTACCTTTGACATTCACTTTCTCTACTTTCCTACAAATTTCTCTCGATTTTTTTCTCCCTTTTTCGTTTTTTCCTTCTTTTTTCCTTTTTTTCCTTTTTCTTTTTTTCATTCGCTCGAGTTCGAACAAACAGACGAATATTTAAAGTTACCCGCAATTTTGATGATCTCTGCTAGTAAGAAAAAATTTGTCGAGACTTTTGAAAGAAAATTAATGAATTTTACTATTAACAAATTTATATTTTGATAAGCATTATAGAATAAAAATATGATACGAAGAAAATTAATTTACAATAAAGATGTAGTAGTTATTAGTTTCTACTCACTTCAATTCATCTCTCTCTCTCTCTCTCTCTCTCTCCCTCTTTCATTCTCTCTCCCTTTCGATCTATTATATCGTATTCCAAGAGTTTCCTCGTTCACGTCCGGCACATAAGGAGAACTTAATCGAACTCCCCCGTTCAATCTTCTCAGCGCGTGATTAATATTTTTTTTTCTTACTGCATTCTAAATTCCTTCTCTAGCAAGGACTATGAATTCCTATATGATTTATTCTATCCAATTCCTTTCGAAGAATACATAGAACGTATTAAAGAATTCTTTTTGGAAAAACTCAACGAGTAGAATTAGGTATAATATATACATATAATATGTGTGTGTGTATGTGTGTGTATATATACGTATATACGAAAGTTGAATCTCGAAACATTTTTAAACTAGTTAAGAGGGTAGACGAGATCGTTAGACGAGGAACATATTTTACGAGCCTCCCGTAGGCACCTGTGCACGTATATATATATATATATATATATATATATATATATATATATATATATATATACATATATATATGTGTACGTGCATGTGTCTTGGTATTTCGAACATATGCACACATACCTAGTACACATAATATATGTATATATTCACTTGAGTTTTGCTCTAGTCTGCTGCAGTCTGCATACTCGCATATTTAATAAGATCTTACTAGCCTTGTTCCATGGAAGCAAATTCACCCTCTTCTACTACCATCCTTCTCCACTCTCTTCTTCGATGACTACGAAAGTATTCGTGCTACATCTAAAGCCAGTTTGCCTTAGGCTTCAAAAAAGAGATTCACGATCATACCTTACTACTTACTTACTTACTTACTTACTTACTTACTTGCTTGCTTACTTACTTACTTATTTACTTACATATTTACTTATTTACTTACGTGTTTTTTCTAATATCGAAAGGAAATTTCTTGCAATTTCGATGAAAACTTTTTCCTACGCAAGGATATCGTACCAAGGCAAGATAGAAGATAATTTTGTATATATATATATGTATATATATTGTATGTACAAAGTATACACACACGTATATATATATATATATATATATATACACACACACACACACACATACGCATTTATGTATCTATGTATATATTTGAAGTAGATACGAGTCTCGTAAAGCAGATCGACGATTTTCCTAAACGATACGGTATTTGCTATGATTACTTCGAATACTTGCAAGATTTATCTTTCGGCATTAAAGAAGAAGATGAGGATGTATTGGAAATCGATGAAAAATGAGATCGATTAAAAGAGATTCGAGAGGAAATAAATCATCTTTAATATAAGAAAAGAAGACAAATATTTTTGATACAATAGGTATCTTTTTAGAACGATCAAAAAGCTTTACGATACTTGCATCTCATCTTTCTTTTTTTCTCTTTTTATTTTTCCCGCTTATCGAGGGAAATAATAAGGAGAGAAGAGTACATTGGTTGGTAGTCTTACCTGTACGATCGTGGTACTTTGGTGTGGTACCGTTCGTTAGTTGAAGAGCGTTCGGGTAGAAAGCCACGAATAGATAAAGTTGAAGAAGAAACCCTTGACCTCTTTTCTCTCTCTCTCTCTCTCTCTCTCTCTCTCTCTCTCTCTCTCTCTCTCTCTCTCTCTCTCTCTCTCTTTCTCTCTTTCTCGTCTGGCTCTTTCAATGGGAGGGTACCGAGACAATGGAAAGAAAAAAGTGTTAGTCTGTCACACATTCTTTCCTGCTCTCTTTTTTCTTTCTCTTTCAGGGATGACATTTTTTATGCTGGCTACGAATCGAAAGACCGTCGCCCTTGAAAGAGAGAAAGAGAAGAAAATCAGGAATTCTTAAGATACATAGTCACATAGACAGATAGATAGATAGATAAATAGACAGACAGATAGATAGATTCATAGATGGACAGATAAATCCATCGATCTCTTTCTCCAAAAATAAAAAGACAAAGACTTCTCGGCTATGTATTTATTCAAAAATCTAAAGGGTCTTCCTTTAACATTTTCAGACCTTTTCTCAGAAGCGCGTTCAATTAAATGATAAAAGTAACACGTTTGCGTGTCAAGGGAGATCGAAGAGAGGGTGAACGCGTACAGGGGGAAATAGGGGAGAATGAGAAAAAGGGATGGTTGAAGTTGCTACCAGAAAAGGGATGAAAACGGGCCGAAGGTCGCCAAGGGATCGAAGTGAACCAACTTCTTCGCGATTTCCATATGAGAGAGAGAGAGAGACCCTTTCTCTTTCTTTCTTTCTTTCTTTCTTTCTCTTCTTTTTTCGCCTTTCGTCTTTCTTTCTTCGTTCTTCCCTTGGGCCCTGACCCGCTTGCCACGTGAAAAAGATCTCTCCCACCATCTCGACTCGTTATCTGCACTTCCCTACGAGTAGAGTAGAGTAGAGATAGAGAAGGAAGATCCGGCTGAATCTTTTCTCCTTCTCCTTCTCCTTCTTCTTCTTCTTCTTCTTTTTTTTCTTTTTTTTTCTTCCTTTAGCAACGCGTACTACTCTCACTACTACTACTATTACGCTACTACCACTACTGTTACTGCAACAGCGACTGCTACTACTATTGCTGCTACTACTACACTATTACCATCACCACTACTATCCTTCTCGATTGAAATACGAACGAGAATGTTGTATCCTTTTCCCACCTTTCTCTCTCGCGCAAGCATTATAAAGGGAAGAAAAAAAAAAAGGAAAAAATGAAATCGGGTGACGCGTCGCGCTTCTCTCGAAGCTAATTTTACACTTCCCCTACTCTGCTCTACTAGCGTGAATCCAAAAAGACTCACGATATATAGGGTGTCTCGTTTTAGTCCATCCTTCGAGATAATATCGAAATGTGGGATATATTTTTGTTGATTACAACTCGAAACGAAAGGTTCGTATATCTTGTATGGGATTATACGGATCTTTTTTCTTCTTCTTCTTGAATTTATCAATAATGAGGTATTTTGATATTTAATTAGATCGATTACACCATAGAGACACCCTATACGTTGATAGACATTTTCCACGTCGGGAAATCGAACACGATCGGTCTAAAGCAATAGAGAGAGAAAGAGAAGCGTGTTCGCGTTTGGAGTATTTGTCAATGCGAAAGGCGCGTGCAAACGATCGTCGAGCGGTATTTAACGCGTTAGTCAACCGTCTCTAATCCCATCGAGATAGCTGAACGAGTTGGTGACGTTCGTTGACGTACTCAAATTTCAAATTTCAAGTTTGTTTCCTGCTTTGCGTCGACGAGCGCATTAAATTCTCATCGTCGTCGTCGTCATCGTCATCGTCATCGTCATCGTTATCGTTATCGTTGTCGTCACGTTTCGTCTCGCCATAATTATTTCTGATACATCGAGGTAAAGAAGAAGAAACAAACAAAAAAAGCAAGAACAAAAAATGAAGTAAACAAGAAAGTAAAGGAGAAGGGAAAAGAGCTAAAAGAGAGAGAGAGAGAGAGAGAGAGATCTCGAGACCGTCGACGTAAAGGGTTGCTTAACGAGAAAGCCATGCGTGTAGTTTACTACACCAGCAAAGCTACCCTGGTAAAACTTAAAAGAGGTAAATTCCCAAGAGTAAAAACGCTTTTGAAAACGATTAAGCTCGAAAAAGGAGGAGATGGAGGAGATGGAAGAGAAGGAGGGAAGGGAGCAGCTTGCGAAAACGAGTTTAAAAGTTGCCAACGTTTAAGCTCTCTCCTTCTTTAAAATGGCCGAAATTTATAAGAAGAGCTTTGCGGTTAAGCCTTCGAACTTTTCCTTTCTATTTGCAAGCGAGCAAGCAAGCAAGCAAGCTAGCTAGCTAGCTAGCTAGCTACCACTCTATCTTTCCCTGTCTGCTACGAATTCGAGAGGAAAAGACAGAGAAAAGGGTTTGCAAAGTGGCCAAGGCTCCCTCTCTGTCTCTCTCTCTCTTTCTCTCCCTTTTTCTTTCCTTCTCTCTAGCCCTTTCTTCCTCTCTTTCTCTTTCTCCGAGTAAAAAACACCGAGACAAAGATAAATAAATGGACGAAGGGAGAAGAGAAGACGGATATGGATGGTTGCTTGTAGGAACATCGAACGAAGGGACGTGGAAATATACAGAGAGAAAAGTGTTGCCAACCACTGGACCGTTTTAACGATGCCTTCTCTCTTTCTCTGTCTACCTCCTTCTTTCTCTCTCTCTCTCTCTCTCTCTCTCTTCCTTTCTTTTTTTTCTTTCTCTTTTTTTGTAAACCTATATAGAAGAGGGGAGAGGCAGGGACCAGACCATGTATGCATATACATAATCCACATTGCGTATACCCAACGGACATTGGTTTACGGAACGTGCATCAACCCCTGTGCTGGCTGGCTTTCGTCTATAGAGCCACCGAGTACATTATGTAAGCTCGTGTAAAGCCATCGTGCGTTAAACGAAATCCGCCATAGTGCATGCCCGACGGACGATGAAAATCCGCCTTTTCTCCATTCACTCTATTCCCATCCCTTTTTCTACTATAACTTTTTTTTCTTTTTCTGTCTGTCTCTCCCTCTCTCTCTCCCTCTCTCTCTTTATCTATCTATTTATCTACCTATCTATCTATCTATCCATCTATTCGTCTCTTTTTCGCTCATAGTTGAAAATCCCGACATCGCTCGAATAATTCATATCCGCGTTGGTTCCAGTCATCGACATTATCAACCCTCGTTCGTCGACCTTATCTTCGTCATAAGCTACATTTCTATAGCAATCGATTCGACCATGTGAGATAGTAACTTACTTACTTACTTGGATAATGCTACCTTGGAAAAGCGGAAGAGAGGAAAAACAGAAAAAGGAGAAGATCTGCTAAGCCGACAAAGGTTCCTGTTTTTGAACGCATTGTTAAAGCCACAAGAGTGCAATAGGTTCTCTCTCTTTCTCTCTCATCGTCCCTCCTTATCCCTCTTCATACATGTAAGTACACTTAGTACGTGCTCTGTTATTCGAGAGAAACGTGTAGCCCTGCTAAAGGATATATCTACTCTCTTATCGCTTACACTCCGTGCCCAGAATAAATCCTTTTATACGTATTTATACGCATACACATACGCCCGTATCCATGTAGGGTAGGCATACGTTCGAATGTAAAATTAGAATTTAAATATAACTCCCCGCGAACGAAGACGCTCTTAAAATCGTTTTGATCAGTGATTACTTTATAATCTATTGTTTCTTGATTGCTATGTATTATACAATATATACTTTAGAAAATTAACTGAATTCGTACGATGAAAGCAACAGAACCGTGGGCTATGATAACGTTCCGATCCTCCTAACTTCCTTCGCGAACGCATTCTCGTGTTAACGAAAACCTCGAATTATCCACGTGGTCGGAACTTTGGATTGAGGTCGGCTAAGTGTAGTCCTCGACGAGACTTAGATATTTAAAATATATATCGTGGAGAAATTTTCTTTTTCTTTTGCATATATACGTATATTTACGTATATACGTATATTTAATGTATTATTAATCGTATTCATATCTGTACTATTTAATTAAATTAGAAATTAAATTTGAGGAAGAAATGTGGAGAAATCAATTTCTTTCTTTCTTTCTTTCTTTCTTTCTTTCTTTCTTTTAAGAAATATTTTTAAGTATGAAAATTTTGTTACAACGTAATATTATTATTCGTAATAGAGGGACATTACGCAGAGACACTCTTTCGAAGAAAATTTAATCCTTCGGGATATCTTCGTTCACGTCTCTAGCAATTTTCTAACGTCGTCCAGGAAATGTTCCGTGATATCATCGAAGAGGAAAACCATATCATGTCAGAAGCTATAAATATCGAACGATCTTGGTAACGAAATCGAATTATTATCTATCATTTTTCGTTATCTACGAAACTGGAGAATGATTTGCTTTACAAATAAAAAAATAATTTGAATAATAATAATTGTAATAATGAAAATAGAACTATCAGTATTTCTTCGTTAAACTTTTAATTGGAATATTCAACCTCGAGTATCTGAGAGATTCTCTTACGTTAATATTTTTTTTACTCGTAGCAATTAAAATAACCGAACGTTTCTCTCTTGAAAAAATGTTAGAATAAATACCTATGTCGGAGGAGGATGAAAATAAAGAAAAAGAGAAATGAAAAAAGAAATTATCATCTCTGATGGTTGTACGAACGCGAAATATCAGCACGTCTAGCCGGTTAATATCGAAAGAGTATCTTGTTAGTTGATTTTTCGAAAAGGGTGCATCATGGATGCGTGGCTTGCGCACTTTGCTTTTAGCAAGGGCCTTTTAACCTATAATCTCGTCTACGTGTATATCGATTTATATACAGGGTGAGCCGATAGCAGTAGATAGTACGTCGAAGTAATCATTTTACTATACCTTGATAAAACATTTAACGTTAGTTACTTTTTCTTTTTCTTTTTCATTTCATTTCATTTCATTTCGTTTCATTTCATTTCATTGCATGCCTATACGTATAATTTTTTTTTAACATCAATTCAAGTTTATTAATTAAACGAGAGATCAAAAAAGAAATTAATATATTCGTAATATGTTATCTAAATTAAACATATCGTTCGAAAGAAATATCGTTGATAGAAATCAAAAGGACGTACCGTTTATGACATTAGGGCAATTTTTTAAAATGTCGAAAATTTCTAGTTTTCTTTGAAAAAAAATTCTACCTCGACGATCGCATTACGCGTTTCGATCATATCGTTATGTACGTTCCCTCTTTCTCTGTCTATCTATCTCTCGTATATATATATATATACACATACATACACGCAGATATATATAACAACGATATATATCTACATGTACATACGTATATAACTGCAGTCTGACATGATCGGAGTTCATAGGAACTTTTTCACAAGGCTTTCACGGTTCGTCAATTTGTAAAGGGTTATTCATATTTTCTACTACCATTCGTTTAGTTTGAAAGATAGAATTTGTTTCAATAAAGGAACATGAAGTATGAAAAGGAAAAAACAAGGAAAATAGAGAGAATAGGGAAGAGAGCAAAGGAAAAAAAAATTAGCAAAACTAAAAGCGTTGCTGTGAGGATCTTTTTTCTCTCTTAGTTTTCTTTTCTCTTCGTCGCGGTGAATTCGCTAAATTTTCTCTCTCTCTCTCTCTTTCTTTCTTTCTCTTCCCAGGTCCAAGTCGAAATTTCTTCCATCTCGAGTTTCCTAGACTCGCCTCGCGTAAATAGGATTACATTATACACCCTTCGAGATTTTCGCTTCGCCATAACCCGAAGGAACGTCTGCTCGTGAGAGTATTCGTAAAACTCATAAGGAAGTTCACGCTTGTTTTTGACATAAGAGGGAAAACTCAAGAGCCCTCGCCTGAATCTATTTACTTGTGTATACGATGATATATCTGCTCAACCGTGAAGACACAACCTTTACCTTATTCCCGTCAAACTTAGTAATTAATTGTATCAAAGGGGATATAAGAGAGATGGATAGAAAGATAACGAAGAAAGAGTGAAAGAATGAAAGAGAGAGAGAGAGAGAGAAATAGCATAAGAAATAGTTTATTCTCATGATAGACAATCGTTGAAACAAAGATAAAGCAACGAAGAAGATGTACTGAATGAGTTTCTCCGGATGTTGCTTGTCTTCCTTTCGCAAACTGAAATTTCAAAAGCATCGGGATAGAAAATGCCACTCTGTATTTGCTTTGGTCGTAAAATGAGAAAGAAATTCAAACTTGAATCGGTATATCTGTGTATATACAGTGTGATCCAGATAACGTGATCAGTATAAAATATTTGATCATTTTTACATTACATTTCAAAAATAAAGCGAGAACTTTTCAATTTCATCTCTACTCGTTTATAATGAATTATTTGAGAAAAATAGAAAGTTTTAAAGAGAAGAAGAAAGAAAAAAAATAATAATATCTAATAATAATCGTCGAATCGATGAAATAAATTATGGGAGAAAGAAGAAAACAAAGTCAAATATTTCGAACATGTTGCATTGATAAAAAAAGATAGTCGAAGTAAAAATGTTCGAATGAATCGAATTACATAGTTCACCCTGTATATAGAATAACCCACAAAAATGATTCTAGAAGTGTATTCATATTCGAGGTCACGCAGTAGAGAAAAGGAGTCGCGCTGTTTCGGTAGCACGAGACGTTAACTTCCTGTAATCGTGTCGTTGCCTTTTGGGAACAATATTCGGTTTGCAAAATAATTTGAATAAAGCGACGACCCCAGCTTGTGCATGAGCTTGCTTGCTTGGCTCGCTTATTTGCGTTAAACGCTCTTCTACCCACACGTTCCGGCATGATATTAAAATTATTTTTAACCCTTTAGAGAGAGAGGAGATTTTGAAATTCACCTGTTTACCAATGTGTGTGTGTATATGTATATGTATGTATATATATGTATTAGGTCTCTTGATCGTGATACGTGCCAAGATATTCGCCAGGATTGATTCCAGAAAAAAAATATTTTCACGATTAGTATCTTCGAACATATTTTTTTCATGTGGTTTCCTTTAATCTTTGATAAGAACTATGTATAATTTTGCTATTTTATCTCTATCTTTATTAATCTTTCTACATGGCGAGAGAATTTCTCTAGTTGAATCAAAAGTTACAATCCTATTTTTTTTAGTTCAGATTGTAAAACGACAAGCTTAGGAATTGTATTTACAATAAAAAAAAAAAAAAAAAAAAAAAAAAAAAGACAGAAAATTAGCTTAAAAAAATCTCTGAAAAAAATAACTGATATTTAAAATCGTCTAAAAACTTGGAACGTACCCTGCATTTAATAATTTTTCTTTCTTTCTTTCTATTTGTCTTTACGTGCATTAAAATTTTTAATGATAAATTAACAAGCTCTTCTAAATTAGACGAGATCGACAAATAAAACTTACCATTCGTGCTTATTTACTTCTAACTGTATTTGCTTATCCACCCATATATATATATATATATATATATATATATATTTATATTTATATATGTATGTATGTATGTATGTATGTAAATATATTGGTAGAAAAATACGAGAAATAAGAGAAAGGTTTACCGATAAAACTTTCTCGCGAAATAATATAAAAAGAAAAAAAAGAAAGAAAGAAAAAAAATAAAAGGAAATTGTTCTCTGAGGGGAATTTAAAATTTACGAAGGCGATTGGCTCGTAGAGATGCGATTTGGATTAGGACTAGCTGAATTAACGTTCGTGGGACGCCGTAAAACGAGACCATCAGCACACCCTTCCTCTCTCTTTACCCTCTTCACCCTTGATCCTTGCTGGAGAGATAAACGAGCACTTTTTATTTCTTCGCCATCTTAAAAAAAAAAAGAAAAAATACTCGTGGGAGCACGAACTTGTAAATCTCTTTCCTTTTCTAGTCCCTTTTTTCTCTCCTCTTCTTTATTCTTTTCCTTTTTTTGCTTCTTCTTTTTATTATTATTATTATTTTTTTTTTTTCTTGGAGTAGATATCATTTCTCCTCGGACGATTCATCTTTCATTATTTCTATCTCCCTCGCTCTATCTATATCTCTCTTTCTCTCCCCCCCTGTATATATATATATATTTCCTCATTTATTTTTTGTTCGTTTTAAATCCTTTTCATCTCATTTCCTTTTTTTTTGCGTTTTTCGTTGAATAAGTCGATTGTCTTTACGAAAGAAAATAAACGACTTAGAAGAGTGAGTGAGTGAGTGAGTGAGATGAAGAGGCAGAGTTTAAAAAAAAGAAAAGGGAGAAAAGGAAGAAAGAAAAAATAGAAGGCTTCGTATATAAGGGTTGAAAGAATATTTTTTGCAAACGTTTATGGAATATGTATATATACATATATATATATATATATGTTCACACGACGTTTATTACAAATACATACCTAGTAGTCAACCAGTAGAGGAAAATTGCTCAGGGTGCTAAGGGAAAAATCCACTTTGTACGAAGATAAATTAAATGCAAAGGGGGATAAAATTAAGGGGTGAAAATTTGCGTCAGGATTTGAGACTGGTTGGTGGGGTTGATGATGGTTCGTGATGGTGTTTCGCATATGTTGAATCGTTTAACTTTTATAAAACGAAATTTTCTATCGTTTCTAATAAGAAGAGAAACGTTTAATGGAAAATAACGAGGAAATGGTAACCGTCTTCCTTTGGTAATCGTGCGAGTCATTCCAATTTTAAATACGTAATCCCTTTTCCGGATCGAATACAGTAAGCCTCTTACCCGCCACCGTTGCAACTTTCAACATTTTTCCGTTGCTTTTACCTCCTAGGTGTACATCGCCCTACGAAAGTTCCTTCAACGTTTTCCTCTTCTTGCAATTAAAGTGAGAGCGTTCCAAATGCATATTGTCGTTCAAAATAATCGTCCTTTTATTCTTTCTCTCTCTCTCTCTCCCTCTCTCTCTCTCTCTCTCTACCTCTTTTTTTCTTTTCATCTTCCTCAGTTAAAACCGCAGAAAAGTTACCGTTTTATTTTTATACCGTTCTTTTATTTCTATCGATTCACTGAATTCATTTCGTAGCAACATTCGATGTATATTTGTCGAGTCTTCTTAATATTAATATTGAAAATAACCTCTCGATTTTTTAATATAATTATTTTAACTTCTTTGATACGATCGATATTTAAATGTATATAAAAATGTTTGTATTAAAAAACAAAAAAAAAACAAAAATTATAAAAAAGGAAGAAGAAGAAAAGAAATAGATACATAGTGTTTTTCTATAATGTCTCGAAGAAAGAACTTTTGTACGAGATTGTACATCCAATCCTTAAATCGACGTTACAGTGAATCTCGTTACCGTGGATTTTAAATACCTGATACCATCGCATAATCCGATCGATATCGGACCATTTCTTTTGATCTCGAGTAGGTACCTATATATCTATACATGTATAGAAAGAAAGAGAGAGACAGAGAGAAAGAGATGTATTCATTGGAAGTCAAATTTGTAACGTTTATGAAGTAGAAAACTTGTGAGAAGTTAATTAAAATATCGTTTAATCGTGCGAACGTAAAACTACATTCTTGTTATTCGACATTTCAAAATATCGTTGATAAGTATATATAGCTGTATATATATATATATATATATATATATATATATATATATATTTGTGTGTATACATATATACGTTGGTTATTATTAATAGTGTATTATTAACAAGCAGTAACTCGATAGGAAAGCCACTATTTCAGATGGGAAGCGATGAATATATACTTACGTATATGTTGTATGCTCATATACGTATATTCGATTTCATTATCCTTTGAAATCACAAATTATGTGTTGTTGGTGTGTAACGATGTGTCCCGTTTATTAATAACCCAAGCCTAGCAAAGGTAACTTAATATACGCTTGTAAACGCACCAACCAAGAACGACTCAACTTCGAAGAGGAAAAGGAAGTAAGTACGTAGTACGATAAAGCGTCTTCTTCGATGTCTTGACTTCCGGTTAACGACGATCATTGGAACGAGTCAAAGAACCAAGTTACCTACCCTTTCTCACTCATATATCCACTTCCTTCGACCTAGATGACACAATTTAATTAAACTTTCTCTACCTCGCACAGGCAATTTCCGTTTTTCGCTATTTCGTTATACCAGGTTTCAACGTCTAAGGGAGAGAGATAGATAGAGAGAGAGAGAGAGAGAGAGAGAGAGAGAGAGAGAGAGAGAGAGAGAGAGAGAGAGATCATTTCCTGATCATTATCACTATATCGAGACTATACAGAGTAAATTCTCTTTCTGCAATATGTTCTTCGAATTTCATTTGACAGCTCTTAAAGATATATTTTAGTTAACAATATCGATATTATAATTACGAATAATTAGATGTGTGTGTGTATATATATATATATACATAGATAACAATCGATCTCTATTAGCAATACAGATTAAAAACTAGACGGATAGTTTTTGGCAAAGATAATTTTATTTGTGAAGGAATACGTGGGTAGCAAATAATAATGACAATGAAGAAACGAGGAATCGATCGTTATTGAGATAATCGATATCATAAAGTGCTTGAGAACGCACCGGGACGAGATTTGACCACGGTGCTGATCCTTCCGTCACGCTTTACCTTCCTCTAAATCGTCGAAACGACGAGACGACATCTTTTTCGCATTGCCAGCCAATAATCGTTGAATCTCACGAAAGGTTCTACCTTTGGTTTCCGGTAATAGAAACGTCACCATAAAGAATGCTAGCAAGCATGAAGCAGAGAAGAAATAATAAACTGCGTAAGCACCGAGTATGTCGCCAATCACTTGATAAAGTTTAGACACTGCGAAACCAAGGACACCGTCGAACACAGTAACAATGGCACCGGCTATTCCCTTAACTTCCGTTGGGAAAAGTTCACCGATCAATGCGTTAGGTAGAGTACCCAATCCTATTTGAAATGCCACTTGAAAGAGTATCACTACGACGACGGGAAGAAAATTAGCGGAGGATACGTTGAATTTTTTAGCGTCCAACATCAAGTATATCGCTAGAATGGCTAAAGTGATCGATGAGCCCAACGTTGAGAATATAAGTAATGGCCGTCTTCCTGCACCTTCGACGGTCGCGGTTGAACACGCACCCGATACCAAACCAACGGCTAATACCAGTATAGTTGCGATGTTCGAATCTATGCCTACCGAGGCACGATTGAATAATACTTCTAAATATTGTATGGTACTGAAGTTGCCACTTAGTTGTTGAGCAGCTATCAAGCCAAGAATTATACAGAGAGCTCGACTATTTGTTGGCAGGAGCATTAGTTTAACTTTATTCAGGACAGTCTTCAGACCATTTTCTTCTTTACCGTTGGTTACACTCGAGGAGGTGGAAGAAGAGGCAACTTTGTTAATTCGATCGTCTGCTACTATCTTGTTATCCCTCGAGTCCTCGTTCGAGCCAGCTTGCAAAGCCAACTCCAGTTCTCTTCGTGCCTCGTCGCGGTCTCTGATACCTTTAAAGAAGGCTAACGATCGCGAAGCTTCGGCCTTGCGGCCTCTAGCAGCTAGAAAATGTGGACTCTCGGGGAACCAGATGAATGTGAGGATGAATACAATCGGGATGATCAGTAGTACGACGACCAAAGTACGATAAGAGATCCATGGACCTATGCTACAGGTCAAGAGTGACCCGGTGAAGACGTTAACCGCTATTAATGTTCCTAGGGCTCCGCGAATGTTTACATCAGCCACTTCGGACACGTACATCGGATTGGTCGTGTAAGAAACGCCAACGCCAATACCCAAAATAACTCTGGCAGCGTAGAGAGCCGAAACCGATGTTGCAAAAAATACAATAGTCCAGCCGGCGATGTAAAATCCGCTAGAAAACAATAGACACCTCTTTCGGCCGTATCTATCAGCTAGATAGGCACCCAAAAAGGGACCGATCATCGAGCCAATCACGGTCAACGATACGATCCAAGATGACTCGTCCTCGGTTATCCTCATTGGGGCGTCGCTGTCCTTCGACATCAACTTCGAAAGACTCGTCGTTGTCCAACCATAAACCGTTCCAACTGCTACCATCGATAGAGTCGCTGTAATTACGACGAATTTTCATCGTTCCTCGTCTGAATTTTTCGGTTTGATACGTACATATCTTTAATTCTTGTTTACGTCATGCGTACAAATCATGCGGGATACTCCGTTAAACGCGTAGGTCGTATAATTATACTTATGTGGATCGCGAGACGTTTAAATGAAGGCTGTTAACGTTCGAGCATTAGCGTTGCCCGACTAAATTATCTTGATAAAAACTTGTACAGATGGAATCTGCTGAGTCAGTCACAGAAATATTCAGACCGTTTTTCAAATTTAATGACCTCTTTAGATTACGGGAAAAGTGTGCTCTGAATTTTTTAATAGGCATAAAAAAAGTTGACGCGTTAAATGACGAATCAAATAAAATATATATGTTTGTATGTATGCATATGTATGCATTCATACATACATACATACATACGTGTATATATATATATATATGCATTTTCGAAAGATGCACTTATTTTGAATATGCATTTTTAAAATAAATAATAAAGTTATTTCTTTTTTCATTCTTCGCATAGTTTCACATAGCACATTCATTTTCCTCTCTCAAAAAGAAAAGAAAAAGAAAAAAAAATTCAGAACACTTTCCTTACTCTAAGAAAAAAGTTATTCAAATTTATAAAGTGCATCCAAATCCTTTTTTGAGTTTATTCATTCAACGAGAAATTCGTTCTATTCTAATTTTGAAATACTATTCTCGTTGTTAATTATATTTCACTTAAATGCCTCGTTTTTTACAATCTAGAGATTTTTTTCTTCCCCAACTCGTTTTGTATTTTTCGTTGTATTTCAGAGTCATGAGAGAAAGAGAGAGTAAGAGAAAAATATCAAACCTGAAATCGATGCTAGCCATTGTCTCCAACGTGTTCTCTCCGATAGATTGGACTTTTCAATGGTTGTATGTTGCGATGTTTCGCCTTTTGGAGCTTCTTTAGGTAGGTCGATCTGAGAAAAAAGAAAAAAGAGACGAACATCTCAAAAGAAGAAAGAAAGAAAGTAAGAAAGAAAAAAAGATTTAGAGATATATCGATGACGTGTCTTTAATCTAATCTACGAGTTGGTAAAATGCTTCTCTCTTTCCCGCGTTTTTTCTTATCGCCGTAAACAAACGCTCTTCGATCATCTCGATCACGCTTACGTGCACTCACTTGCGCGTAAACTCTATGAAAGTAACGAAGTACAACGATAAAGAAAGTACAATGTGCACCGTTCGTGCAGGAAATATATTTTTCCTCGTGAAAGTAGATATATATATATATATATATATATATATATATATATATATAAACAACAAAAAAAGAAAAAAACATTTATATACATAAAACAGTGGATTTCAAATTGTAATATCATATCACTTTCTTTCTATTTATATTAAAAAAAAAAAAAAGAGAGAGAGAAAGAGAGAGAGAGAAGCAAATCCATCGGATATTTATTTTTTATCTATTATTATGATTATCAGTATATATATGTATATGTATTATATACAGGATGATCCAATAATTCTCATCATCATATCTTCGATCATAAAAAGAATTGATTTAACAAAAGTTGTAGTTATAAAATTTATCTATATTTTCTGCGACTTTTATAATTTCGACGATAAAAATTATTGGCCTGTCTTATATATAATAAAAAAGTGTTTTGCAAGCATGTACGTGAGAAGATGATTGCAAAAACATATCTTTATTGTTTTACAATGAAGTCTATATAAACACGAAGAAAATAACTTGATGGAAAAACACGTAAGAGGTAGATAGAAGAAATGTTGTTATCCCGTAAAGACGAAGGCGAGGCCGTACACATGCATGCAGTTTCTTAAAGAATAAATTTGAAAACCACTGAGACGTAAGAAGGAGAGGGGAAAAAAGTATACGTGCTATAGGAGAAACTATAAAATATACAGACAACACGATACTATTCTACTAGTTTTCCAAAAACATAGCTTCTTTTATATGATTCTCATGTGATTATATATTCCACGTATGTATCGCAATGTTTATTATCGGCTTCCATAGTTCAAAATATTAATCTTACGAAAAGTCGTTGTTTTTCGAGTGTCTTTCGAGAAAATTGGCGTGAAAGAAGAAAGAAAAGGAGGAAAAGAAGGGGAGATATGATTTTTACGAGGACGGAGGGAATGGGGTGGGAACTGGTTGGTGGAAAGGCGAAATAAAAATTGAAGGATAACAGACTTTTCCACGTCACAAGTGATAAACTAGATCGCATTAGAGGCACTTTAAGGTAACGCGTACTTTCGAAGGGAACAGCAATTTCTTGCAGCACGTAACACAACGAAGCTGCTGCTGTTCGATGAAACCTTATAACTGTCGAGGCTTTTAGATAAGGGTGGAGGAAGGTCGGAGACGGGGTCGGGGATGGGGATGGGGGTATAAGGGATGAACAATCGATCGACGATAAATCACGTCCCTCTCGAAGATTACTCTAAACGTTCATTCTCTTT